>NC_142008.1:42855386-43032886 GCF_049901715.1 Pseudonaja textilis | reverse complement strand
GGAGAAAAGGAGTATAAACGAGAGAAAACAAAACAAAACAAAGAAACGGAAGAAAAAAGAAAATACGTTAAAACCAGACAAATATTCTTTTTGACAGTCTACAAGATCCAATTCTCCAATTCTTCTCTTACTTTAAATATACACATCTTATCGCTATTTATGGATATTTATGCTTATTTATGCTCATTGAACAGTTTATCTCTGATATAACCAATTATACCATGCATTCCAATTATTATCAAATGCTAAAGATTCTTTATTTTTAAGAGCTATGGTTAAATTGTCCATTTCTGCGCAGTCACATATTTTCTGAATGACCAATTGATCTGTAGGTAAACGGGATGATTTCCAGCACTGAGCAAATGCTAATCTGGCAGTTAGAATATGAATTATTATATATTTCGTCTTTTTAGGAAAATGTTTATCAGAAATCCCTAGTAGGAAGAACTCTGGTTTATATTCAGTTTGATCTTTGGTTATCTCCACCAGCCATTTTCTAATTTTTTTGCCAGTATTTCTGGGCTTCTTTACAGGTCCACCACATATGAAAGTAGGTTCCCTCTATGTTTTTACATTCCAACATTTTGGACTAGAGTTTGGGTTCATTTTCGCTAACCTCGAAGGGGGTAAGTGCCATCTATATAACATTTTATACATATTTTCTTTGTACGCCGCAGATTTCGTAATCTTAATGATTCTATTCCAGATCTTTTCCCATTCTGTTAATGTAATGCTTCTTCCAATATTCCTACTCCACATTATCATGTTTCCTTTCACTATCTCTTGCTCTAATTCTACCTCCAATAGATATTTATAAAATTTAGAGATATTCTTTTTATTTGATCCTATTAAGATTTTATCTAAGTGTTGTAATTTGCTATAGATTCCAAACTCTTTGATATCTTGTTTGTATCTACTATGGATTTGTATATATAACCACTGATCAATTTTAAATCCCTGTTCCTGTAAGTCCTGTCGAGTTCTTAATTTTCCTAAAGGATCTAATAAATCTTTATATTTAGTCGTTTTTGTTATATCCAAATTGTTGGGATGAACCATTGCCTCCATTGTTGAAAGCCAAATCGAATTTTTAAATAATGTTTTTACATATTTTTTCCAATTAGTTAATAGTGAATCTCTAATAAGATGTCTATGAAAATGCGCCTCGTTTAGTTTTCCCCACATCCCATAGAAATGCGTGCCATCCTCTCTGAAGGTCGTGCCCTTCCAAGGCTAGAGTTCTTTTATTCCGTAAATTGACCCAGTCTTTTAACCATAGTAAGTTGGCTGCCCAATAATATAATTCCCAGTTTGGAAGCTGCTTAACCCACCTCTACTTTGCATCTTGTAAGGCCTTAATACTGATTCTAGCTTTTTCCCTTGCCAAATAAATTTAAGAGTTACATTATTTATATCATCAAAAATTTTTGATAATTTTATTAGGATTGTCTGGAATAAGTAAAGGAGTTTTGTAAAATGTTCATTTTGATTGTAAAATCCTGCCCAGTAAAGAAAGCTGCAACTTATTCCAAGATTCTAGATCTTTTCTTAATTTGCTGTAACAGTTTATCATAATTATTCTCTTTGAGTGATTTACTATGTGGTGTTAACCATATGCCTAAATATTTGACCTTTTTGTTGCCTGTATCCTCATGGTTTTTCTAATTCTTTCCTCTGGTTCTCTGTTAGATTTTTAGTCAGTAATTTCATCTTATTTCTGTTGATCTTTAATCCTGCTACTGAACCATATTGTTCTAGTTCTTTTATTAGATTATGTCCTTTCCATGGGATCCTCTAGGAAGAAAACCATATAATGTCTGCAAACGCTTGTAATTTATATTCCTCTGCCTTGACTCCTAACCCCTTGGATTTTCAGGATTTTGTCTTATCCGCTGCGTTAACAATGATTCTAAAGCAAATATAAATAAGAGGGTGTGAGAGGGCAACCCTGTCTAACGCCTTCTTTTTCAATGCTTAGTGGGCCTGTTTAATTCACTCATTAATTAGTATATTGGCTTGTTGGGTATTGTAAATTGTTGTGATAATATTCTCGAATTTAGTGCCCAGATTCATGTTATATAGATTTTTTGTATTAAAAAGTGCCAATGTAAGTTATCGAATGCTTTCTCGCATCTAGAAACAAGAGTGTAAATTGTTTCTCTGGATGAGCTTCATAAATATTCTAAGACGTCAATAACGGTTCTTAAATTGTATTTTAATTTGGTGAATGGAAGGAAACCATTTTGGTCTTCATGCGAATGTATAAATTTAAAAACTTGTTTTACTCTATTCGCAATAATTGAGGTAAATAATTTATAATCGGCATTTAAAAGTGAGATTGGTCTATAATTGTTGATATATATCTGACATCCACATCCTCCTTCGAATTAACGCAATCAATCGCCCCTCCTCCATGAGCGCATCTGGCATTTTGGCAGCCGAAAGTACTTGGTTAAACACTTCCAGCATCAGGAGGCCCTACTAAATCTATTGTGGCTTTATACAATTCTACTGGAATCCCATCTGGACCAGGGGATTTATTATTACATTGATTTTCCATTGCAGATTTTAACTCAGACCATGTAATATCCTTATTTAGTAATTCTTTATCTCCTTCCCTATTGTTTTATCATTCGTATTCTCCAGATAAGTTCTTATTTTATCCTCATTGATTTCTTCTTTTTATATAATCTTTGGAAATGATTAATATAATATCCTTTTTCTTCTCAATCTCATGTTGTGGGATGCCTTTCTCGTCTATTAATTGGTGTATCAATCTCTTTTCTTTTTCTTTTTTAAGTTTATAAGATAGCCATCTTCCTGGTTTATTGGCGTGTTCAAAATAATTTTGTTTGGACCTTCTCAAGCTAACTTCTATTTTATCTTGTTCAATTAATTCAGCTTATGTTTGGCTAGTATTAACTGATTTTTGTAGTCCTTGGGTCTTAGGGGTTTTTTGTAATTGTGTTTCTAAGTCTTGGATTTGTTGTGATTGTAACGCGTTTTGTTGGGCATAAATTCTCTTGTTTCTCATAGCATTATATAGAAATTGTTGTGCCTCTTATAAATGCTTTCATAGTTATCCCAAATGTTCTGTTTTGAAGTTGTTTCATTATTATTATCTTTTAGAAAATAGATTAGCTCCTCTTTCAGTTTATTAATATACTCTTCTTCGTTTACAATTTGGTTATTTAGTGTCCATCTTTTTTTATTCGTCTCCTATCCCTCCAAATTAGCTGTATTGGGTTATGATCAGCCCATTCATTGGTGGGAGAATTTTGATTTCTTTTATTTCATTAGCCAAGTCCAAATCCATCCAAGCCATATCTATTCTGGTCCAAGTCTTATGTGGTTAGAATAATATAAATTGTTTTCCTTCAAGATTCTGTTCCTCCATAGATCTTTTAAATTTAACTCTCTCAACATTTCCTTACATGCATGAGAGTTCCTTTTCCCCCTTCTTGTTTTTCCCCATATTACTATGGTCTTTCTGGTAGTCTGCAATGAGTTAAAATCGCCAATCAAGCAAATGTTTCTTTCAAAGCCTACTATTTTTTGGTGAAGGTGTTTAAAAAATTTCCCCTGGTCATCATTTGGGGCATAGATTGCTACAAGTAAAAATGTGATGTGGTTTATCCAAACTTGTATAACCAGGTTCTTCCTTCAGGATCCGACCAGATTAATTCTGCCTTTACATCTTGTTTTACATAAATTGCAATTCCTTTTTTCTTGTGTTGGTCGGCGGTGCCTGTAAAAGTTTACCTAATTTTGGACAAATTAGATGTCTTTCGTCATTCTTTTCAAATATGTGTCTCTTGAAGACATATTATATCTGCGTTATGTTGAATAAGTTTTGAGAATATCCTTTTTCTTTTTAATAATGAATTTAATCCGTTTATATTGATGTAGAGAGCAACTTCTTCCCTCCACCATTTATCTACTTCTGCTTAGATTTTTGCCTAGTAATCTGATTCGGTTCTCTTTTGTTGTTGTTGTTGTGGAATTTGCTCTTCTCTCCCATGTTGTGGATTATCACTTCCTGAAATTGGAGAAAGTCGTTCCTTTTGGGTTCTGTGATAATATCGGACCTCCTGTGGTCTTGTTTTAGGTTCTTCTTTGGTGGGTTGACTATTCTTATCTGTGTGAGCTGTTGATGAAAAACTTGGGCCTGTTCTATTGATTCTATTTTGATTTTCCTCTCTTTCCATGTAATTAACATCCCTTCCGGGATTAACCATTTAAAATGGATTCCTTCTTTATTTAAATCATTAGCTAAAAATTTATAATCTTGTCTTATCATCCTCACTCTCTTTGGAATTTGTTTTAAAATCCTAATTTCTCTGCCTTTATATGATATTGTTTCCTCCTAGACATTTTCAAAATTAAATCCCTCAGACATCTCCTAGAGAAGCGGATATGAATTTCTCTTGGACAGTTGTTACGCCTGGCGTAGCTTGTGCTAACCCTATATACCTCATCAAACTCTTTAATTAGATCATCTTTTTCCTTTCCTAGCCATTCAGCCAATATTTCTGCCATCAAATGTTCCAATTCTTCATTTTGGCTTCCGCCACATTCTGGAATCTTAAATACGCCATTGCTTTGTCCATCTCGAGGTGGACCAGAGAGTCTTCCGTTTCTCTAAGTACATTTTAAAATTCCTCATCCATCCTTTCAAAGTTAGTCTCCATGCGTGTTGTTCTACTCTCTATATCTTTTATCTTCACTTCGTTTCTCTCCATGGCCTGCTGTAGAGACCCTATCTTACCCTCCACCTTCGCTATATCCGCTTTCATTTCAGCCTTCAGTTTCCCCATCTCATCTTTCAATTATAACCTTATATCTGCTCTATTTCCTTGTGATTTTTAATCATCATTTCTTGCATTTTGAGATATAGCTTCCTGCAAAGCTAATATGGAAGTTTGTATATTAATATTGGGGACATTGGGCTGTTTTTCCTATAAAGACTCCTCGATAGTTTTTGAGATGTTGGTGGGGTGGCTGTCAAGCGTGGTCGATAGGGTCGGGATAGCCTTCTTTCCTGTTTTTAAGGCCATAGTTGTTGTGGATGTCATCTCTCTAAGTATTTGTTTTTGTTGATGCACAATTTTAAATATATTATCCCAAATCACCATTCAGTATTTGGGTCCTATTATGAAAAACTATTCACGTATTTCAATTTTATATCTCACTCCACAGTCTTTTCCCCTATATCATAAATAGAGATCTGCAATAATATTCTAGTCAATGTAATAAGAAAATTGGTCAACAATAGTACATCAATTAACACTTTAAGGAATTAATCTTAAATGTCGTAAGTAGTCTAAATAATTTATAAATAGATTATATCAACAAAGTTTATCCCTTTTACTATTAATACTTACAACAGTAAATTCTTAACTCTTTGATAATAGTGTATCCTCCTCTCCCCTCCCCAGTAAGTAAAATTATGTAAAGTATTTAGGAGATACAATAGGGAGGTAAGGGCAAGATAATAAGAGAAGGGGTAGAAGAGAGATTACCACAGCTTCAGAAAATCAACAAACAAACAACAACAAGGAAGTCATCTTAAAGAAAATAGTGCCAACTTAGTAAACTTAAATAATACCACGTAATAAAGAGAGCAAATTGGGTGAGCTAAAGTTCCATCTTCCAGCTAGAGGTTTCTTTTCAGCCTTCCAATCAGCAAATGGTGAAATGTGCTGACTAATCTGCAGTCCCAAAACCGTCTTTCCCAGCGTCCTGTTACGCCTCTGGCTTCTTCCTCTTGCTGCTGCTTCTTTCTTTGCTTTCCAACTTTTAAATCCACATACAAATCTTCCAAAGTCCAATATAATGCTCAATTTATCTTCTCCCCAATATTAAGTAGATGTAATAGTCATGTTGTGCTCAGACCAGTTCCGGATCTCCAATCTCAGGTTTTAGCAATCTCCGTCTTTCCCCAAAGCTTCCCCCTCACAGGATAAAGTTTTCCCAATTGCTTTTCTGGCCGCTCTCCGCCTGACTTCCAAGAGGTGCTTATCACAACCAGGAGAGGAAGAATTTATGCTATCATTCTTCTGTCATTCTACCCTTCAGACTTCAAAGAATCCAAGATATAAACCATTTCTCTGTTCCTGTTACTCGATCTACGCAGGCTGTCACTGCTTTGCTTATTCACTCAAGTGGCAGACCGGATTGGAAGCCGCCATAAAATGACAGCTTACTCTTTAGCGCCGAGCCAGGAGCTTCCCTCTTCACTGTCGGGAGTTGCCTTCCCCCTCTGCAGCTCGAGGATCTCCACGTTGACACGAACCTCTCCGGGGTTCATGTATCCCTGGGGGATCGCTCCTGGCCTTGAAAAGGTGTTGAAGCCTGCACCAGACTTCTTCACCTCCGTTCTCCTGTCCTGCCACTCTCCGAGACTCTTGTTTTTCAAGAGGCAACTAGACTTTCTTGAAACCAAGAAAGTCCAGTTGCCTCTTGTAGAAAGTTAGCAACCCTGCACACAAAGAATGAAATATTTTGAGAAATGTTAAAAATGCAGTAAATTATATTTCCTTAAATGAGAAATAGAGAAACAATAGAGACTGAGTCTGTTTTCTGTCTTTTAAGAGCATATTTCTCTATGCTCTTAAAAGGCAGAAAATAGACTCAGTCTTTCTTATAGCCCCAAAGAAACTGAGGAGGTCACCTTTTAAAAATGCAGATTTGATAATCCATTCAAGACAGGATTATAACCCCAAGGAATCCAGCATCTAGGATTAATTACATTTATTAAACAAGATTAAAAAGTACAACTCATTGCCAGCCTTCGTGAAGCAAACTAATTAAAATCAAATAACAAAATACACAAAACAAGCCTCTAAATTACAAAATGCTATAGAACAAACTGTATAAAAATCCATGTATTCATCAAACCAATTGGTGAACTGCCCAGGACTTCAAACCCATGTGATCCTGTTCATCAATCAACCATCTTTCCAATCAGCTTCCATGTTTCTACTGTCTTTCTCCCCATTTGGAACTGAACCAGGTGGACATTTCTTCCAATGCTCTTTAAAAAAGCATCTTTGGAATAACCATGACCTGGATGACTGAAGAATACCCATAGACAAGAGATTTCTGAGAGAGACCTTTTCCACCTAGGAGAAGCAATCTTTAGATCCATTTGCACCTCTTAAAAGATATCAGTTGGTCTCACTCATCTAACAAAATATCCCAAGAAAATCATCCAGATTTAAGGAATGATCTCATGTCCCCAGAAAGGCAATAAAAAAATCAGACAGAGTGCCAAGCCTGCCTATCCTGCCTCTTGGAAGTACACCCCAAAAGGACAGTGCCAGGAACTACTAAAGCAATGTAAAAAGCTTAAAACAAGACTTCCCCTTTAAAAAAATCAAAGCTTTCCAGAGAAGCGGCTCCAGCTAGTCTGGGCATACTGCCAGGCACCAACTTGTTACAATGTAACAAGGCTTAAACAGAGAGGCCATTTCTGAAAACACTTAAAGATAAGCAGGATTAGGCTAGAAACACACTAGAATGTTTGAATGAAACATTCTTCTGACAGAATTAGCCCTGTAAAGTGAGAAAAAGAAAAGGCTTTTGGAAGGACATTTCTTTCAACAACCGGTTTGCTGAACTGCTCAAAAAGTTAACAAACAGTTCTCCCGAAGTAGTGCGAACTGGCTGAATCCCTCCACTGGTTATCTGCACCCCCAGATATTTAATACTATCGACTACCTCCACAGCTGCAGCCTTGATACAGAGTGGAGTATGACTATGCTGGCTCTTTCTAAAATCAACAATGATCTCTTTTGTTTTGTTAACATTCAAAACCAGGTTATTTTACTGCACCAGTCCATCAAAGCCTTCACCTCCTGCCTATATGAATCTCCCATTTCATCCTTGATAAGCTCCAGCATTGCTGTGTCATCCATATACTTCACAATATGATTCGTAGCAGACTTGGCACAGCAATCATGGGTCATCAAGGTGAACAGTAATGAACTCATTACACACCCCTGCTGGGAACCCGTACTCAAGGAGGTGCAATTGGAAACTTTTCTTCCAACTCACATAAGCTAGGGCCAATGAAAATTTAGTACAAGTGGATTTATTGTAAACTTTGTTTACAATAATTTTTAATTGTACATGTACAACTAAAAGATTCTTCCCTGGATCTCCCTTAGATTCTCTGTACCTTACTATAAGAGGCAGACTTATAATCTGGGAAACCTTGCTTTAACTGTAATAAAGAGAGCACTGAATGAAAATGGGTAAAAGCAATGAATAGTTTCTCTGTCTCCCACTGGGTCCCAACATAAATACTTTTAAAAGACACGCAAATCTGCTTACAAGGCATATGATATAACAATATGCAACAATAATAATTGTTAAATTTGTATGCCACTGGTTCTCAATGATTCTGCGCAGCTCACAACATGAAAAATTTACAATAAAATGAAAGAATGGAATAGAATTTTATAGAAATCATTAAATGAAGTTATGTTCTAAAAAGCTGCTTCCTACACTGCATGACTTTTCTAACTCTCAATATTCATAAAAATGTAATTGTGTTCTTCAGATGAAAACAGGAGGGGAGAATAATAATGTTGATAATATGACCTCATGGAGCAAGAATCCTCTTTAGCTCCCCCCCCACAACAGGGGGCTGTTACCCTTTATGACCTGATCCAAACTGTGTAGCTCTTGAAAGGGAAATTCTATATTAACAATTGTTGCAGGAAAATGCATCACTGACTGAGGGAGTTTCCAACTTTTGTGGTAAATAATATTGTCCCTTCTGGAAATATTTGATTTGATACAGGGTAGCAAAGTGGTAAAACTCTTTGGCTGGAATTGTACAAAGTTTTTGAACATTTTGGAGATACATGATTAATCCTTGAAGACCGGTAAAGGACATCCATCATTTTATAAAATTTACATAAGGCTGCTTTTTAAAAATCAAAGAAAGATCCTAAATCTTGTCTTAGTTGTAGGCCTATTTAATTAATTATGTGGATAGTAAGATTCTAACTATCTTATAGGCTTGGTGGTGGCAGACATTTTCTTATGTATCCCTCTCAAGTCTGGGTTTGGACATTATACTTGAATCTCATTGCCTCGAAAAGGAATTTGATTTGGTTTGGAATATATTTTAAAAGAAAGTGATAATTATATTTAGTTCTCCAATGGATTTTTTCCATTGATCTGAGATTTATTATTTGTAATAGTAATAAATCTGGTTGTGACCAGATTAAATAATCTTGAACTAGTTTGAGTTACAGTGTGGCACTTGGCAAATTTTCTTGCTATTGACTTTTCTTTTCTTGAATATTTGCTTTTAAAATAAGGCAATCTTTGGACATTATTTTGGTATTACTGATAAAACAAGGTATGAATATAATTTTTTACCACATCCTGGTGAGGTTTAGCAACTTTGGATAAATACTTTGTTTCTCTGTTTAACTTTACAGGGAAGTATAATATTTGGAAAGTATTCTTATATTGTAAAATCATATGGTATAAATCTTGTTTTCTTCCTTCCAACATAATAAAACAATTATATAAAGAGTTGAATTGTATTATTGTATATTACATACATGGGCTTCATGTTCCCCAAATTTTTTTAAATACATGGAAACAAGATCCATGTATCACAGTTCCTGGATCAACATACAGGTGTTTATTGCTATGAGTGCAGGAAGAGAGAAATCTTTGGGGCTCATTGTGGTACAAATGGTGTTTTCAAACTGAAACATTAATATTTAGGAAGAGCGCTTTTTCTGTTGTTGCCTTAACTCGGTGGAATATACTGTATTTTTTCTCCCTGAGGTGAGACAGATTTCCTCTCCTGTTCTTCCAAAAAGAAGATGAAACAAGGTTCTTTGGTTTTGCATGAGGAACCAAGACAGTGGTGGGATTCAATTTTTTTTACTACCAGTTCTATGGGTGTGGCTTGGTAGGTGTGGCAGGGGAAGGATACCATAAAATCTCCAGCATCTCCATCTCTGAACACTTCAAAATTTCTGCTACCAGTTCTCCAGAACTATGGGTACTTTAAAAGTTATTATGTAATTATTAATTATTATTTGAGAATTTTTCCCAACTTCAAATTTGTGTTTGATAGTATTTCAGATTAAGCATGTTTTAATAGCTCAATATAGGTCAGATATGTTAGTGACTTTTGAGACATTGAGATGGTTTCTTGTTTGAAAGAAAACTTGACAGAAATTTGTCCTACAATAATCTTTATCAAAAATTACAAAACATTTTAAAATTATGACATGAATATATCTAATATTAACTAAAAACAGAATCTCTGGTTATGTCCCATGAATAGATATGAATCCTTAAAAGTACTAAAATGGAACCAGCAGATTAGCAGATTTAAAATTGATGAATCAAAAATTGTATTTAGAGGTAGTGGACTCTAAAAATATACTGAAAATGATGGGCATCAGATTATCCCTGCTGGAGAGACAAAACCATTGAGAGTTCATTGATCTATATTATAGAGTTCTATTGACATTAAAATACTGGAATAGTAGTTTAATATACACAATTAAATTCATAGGGAAATCTCCAGATGTAAAGTTATTTATGAAATAAATTATATGCTCTAAATTATATGCTTTAAATTATATGCTCAAACTCTCAAATCAGATTATCCATGAGGAATTACGATGACCAAAATAATTATATTGATCAGTCAAATCTTTATTATAAAAAATCAGCGAAAGATTATACTGAGAAATTGGGAATAAATTTATTTTAGACATTATATCTTGGCTTTTTGAAATATGTAACTTATCCATTCTTGAACAGGCAATTTTACTTAATCAAGTAGTTAAAGGTGCTAGGATAGAAATTAGGATACTGTAAATTCTAGTCCTGTTTTAGGCATGAAAGTTTTTTGAGTGACTTTAGCCTATACTCAATCAAATTAAGTAAAGATTATTTTGAACTGAACTTAACTCCTGGTGATTACATGGAAACATAGAATTTTCTTGGCATTTATAAAGAAATATTTTATCATTGCCTTATATTCCAGGATCTATGTCTCCCCTCCTTCCACCACATCAGTATCGCAATCTAGTTAAATCATTGAATTACTCTCACATCCAAATATTAAGCAAGTGCTTAACTTTTTCTTACAAATAATATCAAGCACTAATTAACATTTTCAGATCTCTTGAGGTTGGCTTGACTTTGCCACCTTGCTGAGCCATAAGGAAAAAAAGAAATGTATAACTTCAGTAAAAATTTATATACACATACATAAATACACACACGAACATACAGAGTGATTAAAATTAAGATATGAGTGGATACTTAAAGTGCAGCCGCATGTGTTAATCTCAGTTCTTAGTGAGTACACAAATAGTTTTCCTAGCATCAATAAATAAATAGTTTTCTGTTGCTTCCTTTGCTTTTTAACTTCCTAAACCAATAAATGGCTCTGGGATTTTCTGGCGGCTACAATCAAAAAATCCTATACTGCTTAACTTTTCTGAGATCAGTTGAGGTAATTAGGTGCTGCTGCTTCTCTGACTGAAGTTATTAAGCAATTAAAAGCCTGACAAAATAAATGCATCTTATTGATTTTCTGAACATTGGTGAGTGGGAACCAGTTTAAAGATGGATTTAAATCCTCTCCTGCATGCCAGAAAGATGAAATTCTGACAGTGTGGGCATCGTCAAAAGACTGTAAACTGGTTGAAATTTCTTGCCGCTGTAGCCACCTGTTGTAATGGAAGTGGAAATAATATGGAAGACAAGGGAAAGAGCCACAATAAGATAAGATTAGGCTGTAAAAAGAATGGAGTGGCAAAAGTCTCAGAAAGGACCCTTCTAATTTCTGAGCTAGACAGGCAACAGGGGAGAAATGTTGGAGGCCCAGATGAACTAAATTTGGAGGCCCAGATGAACTAACTCTATTTTATTGTAAGATTACGTCAACAGAATCTCACAAGTCTGAATGTGTGTTTGTCCCTGTTGCCTTTGCAGTCAAATTATGACAAGATAGTGAGACTATTGTGGGCAGGGACTAAATTATTAAGGAAAATAAATTTCTCTAGTTCACAGAAAAGTAGATACCATAAGCATTCCTGTTTTTTATTTTAATGTAAGAAAATAAATTATTTCCACTATTAAATAATTCAACATACATATATGAATGTTTAGTTCAATCCATCAAAAGTACTTTAGGTTTGCATGATGCTTAAAAGTGTAAAGTATCAATTAGATATAGGCAGTCCTTGATTTATGACCTGATGATTAGGCAAAGTTAATGGCAGAACCTCTGACCCAGATTTGAAGTTTTGATGGCTGCACTCCCCTTGCAGTCATGTGATTGTATTTTGATTAAACAGCAACAGCAACATTTACAAACATTTGAAGCATCCTGCAGTCATAGGCCTATAATTATGATAATTTTTGCTAGAAATATTTTTTTGCTGGTTTCCAATAAAAAAACCTCCTATTATGGACAATTGGTTTGCCATGGTATTCATTTAAGAAGTAAATAACCAGGAAAAAAGGTTGTAAAATTGTAAATGAACACAATTTATGACTACATTTTTGGGCTGAATTACATTCATAAGTTAAGAACTATCTGTATACCTTACTCAAAGCTTCCAGTGTTTTTATCTTTCTATTTGGATGCCTTTAACTTTACTTTCACTGTGTTATTCCCCCAATTGTTTATTGAATATTTCATAGGGAACACATAACTCTAGTATTTTATCTGGAACAGAAAAATACCAGCATTTAATAAACAATATGCACATGTGCACCCAGTTCAGTCTGTGCACTTTTTATTTGCCTGCATAGAGTAATACATTCATTCATTCATTCATTCACAAAAAGGATTTCTTGAACTGAATACTATAATAGTTATTTTAGTAGTTTCAGAAGGCTATACTTACCACATTGACATTAAAAGCATAAAGAAGATCAAAAGGAAGTGCAGCTATTAAATCAATAATAAACCAGGTAGTCACATAGTGGATACAAATAGATCTTGCTTCAAATATTACTTGGCCAGACTTGCTGACGTATGTAGTTCGGAAATTTAAAATAATATCTGCTTGACAAAGAGAAAAATAGTATTAGAAATTCCAAAGGATTCCAAGACGTAAAAAATAATAGTGTGTACTTTCATATTGTCTTTTTAGTTTTCATTTAAATCAGTCATCTATAATTAAGAGGACATTTTAATGGAAACAAATTCATGCTTTTTGCCAGTGCTATAACTTTGTCCACCAAATACCATTATTGGTATTTCCTAGTTTCTTCCCCATTTTAGCATTGAGTGACTGTTGTAGCTTTCCCAGTATGATGCCATTTCATAATTTTATGCTGTACACTTAACTGCCCATCTTGCTAAATATAGAATATAAACAGTTAGAAATATACTACAAGATTAAAACCACATGTGAATCTAAAAATGCTCAGTGTATTACTTGAAAACATAGGCTATATCACTAAACCAATTTCACCTTCTTTTTCCTCAATACATTTCACTTAACCAGTTTAAATAATAATATATCTGTATCTATCTGAATAATTTTGTGACCATGCATACATTACATACATCCAATGCAGTGGTGGGATTCGAATATTTTTACCACTGGTTCAGTGGGTGTGGCTTGGTGGGCGTGCTTTGTGTGCGTGCACGCACTTTGTGTGCACGTGTGTGCCAAATGTGCACTTTACTCAGGCACAGAGGCATTAGAGCAGGCGCAGAGGCATTCTAACACCTCCTGCAAGCCTGCACGATCCTGGTCACTTCAGCAGCTGCCACGCAACATTCCTCTGTGCTGCGCAAAGCAGCTGCACTTCAAATTCAGAGAATAAAGGTGAGTATGGGAGCCTGGATGGGAGGGTGGGCCAAACAGCAGAGCAGCAGAGAGAACCAGTTCGGTCTCCGCTGCTCATCACTGCTATCAGCTCTGCAGAACTGGGCCGAACCAGTAGAATACCACCACTGATCCAATGCACACATTACTTCAACTTTATTCTAACTCATAAAGACAGTTTCAACTTGCACCGTGCTATGATCACATTCATGTTGGAGAGAAACAGGAAAATGTAAAAATTCAAGTGCCAAGTTAGAATATTAAAGAAAAACAAATACACACTCTGTGTCTAGAAGTTAGATTGTCAGCAAAGACAAGACATAGATAAGAGAGCAACAACAATACTACTGGGAAAGAGAAGATCTCTGGAGTACAGGTAGTCCTCAATTTAACAATCATTCAAGGTTATAATGACCAGAGGATACTTTATGGCTTGAAAAGCATATCTGGCCATTCTATATATTTTTCTTTAAATGAATTTCTAGATTGAGTTCCATCTCTAAAACAAACCTTATGGATTAAGATAAAAATAAAAAGCAATTGTTACATTTCACAGCTTCTGTTACTGAGATTTAGAACATTTAGATATTTGTCCCAAAGGTGCTTTTTCAAAAGGCAACTAGACTTTTTGATTTTTCTTTGAAGATATCCAAGAAACTTCTTTAGCTTGGACTAGATGGTGGGGAATAGAGCATTTATACTCCTGGCAGATAGCTGGTCATCTGCATTTTTTTAACTAAATCATAAAGGCCACCTGGAGATTTATCTTTGTTGTCAGGGTCACTTGTCAGGGTCAATAATGCAATGGGTATGGGACCTTCTTGGAAGTGTTGAAAGGACTGTGTTGTAGCCTGGAGATATATGATGCCGTATCCCTCTCTAGTGAGAGAGGGCTGTTCAATTTTGACATAGATGGGCCCCTTTGACTCCTCTTTCAAACCAGCAATCAAAATGTGGACTTTTGAACTGTCTCTGAAAGAGTGGCCTTTGTCTTTTAAATGCAAATGGACTGCTGAATCCTGATGGGTTTGATCTCCTATGTTGTGCCATGCATTTATGAAATGGTTGTTTCTCCAATGTGCAGATCTGCAAATGGCTCACTGCATTATACTGTATTGTACTGTGCATACCATGTTGCTCCATTTGTGTCTGGATGTTTTATCCTTGGGATGGACAAGCTTCTGCCTTAATGTATTCTTGGGTTTAAAGAGTACATGTATGTTATGTTGACTGAAGATCTTCCTCACTAAAAGAATGCACTAAAAATGCAAATGACCAGCTGTCTGCAAGGGGTGTAAATTTTTCGATGCCCCACTGTCCAATCAGAGTTGAAGAAGCTTCTTGGATGAGAAGTGAAATATCTTTAAAGAAAAACCAGAAAATCCAGTTGCCTTTTGAAAAAGAACTAACATATGTGCATTGTTTGTTTCCAGGAGAAATTTATTAAACTAAGGGGATCAGTCCAATTGGAAATAATTGCAATGAAGTTTGTATATTGTTGTCATCTCCCAGTCTCTGACTGTGAGCATTTGGAATTCCATTGGGAACAGCTAAAAGTGACTGCAAAAATTTTGTTTCCTAGTTTCTAGAGATTTCTTCTTCATATAAATTCCAGTTTGTGCCTCATAATGAATTTGAGCCAATATTTTAAAGCTACTAAGTGTTCTCCACCAGTATAAAAAACAGTTGAATAGCATTCATCTACTTTAAGGCTAATTGCACCAGCTGATTCTGAACAGCATTCCACATGCTTCTTGAGTGGAACTGACCCCGATTATTTAGATGTGTGAACCTGTGATAGAATTTTCATATACTTTTTTTAGCAGAACATAAACTCCCAATGCTTCTTATATGACTATGCCATTATAAATTTCCAAACACCTGTTGGATTGAAAAGCATAGCTGCAGCAAAATTAAAGTAGACAAACCCATTGGCTTTCAAGTTTTGATAAATTGAAAAATCTGATTTTTGCTAAGAAAAAAATTCAACATTCCTAAAGAGTAGAGGGACTATTTAATAAAAGTTTAATAGATATAGAATAATCATCCTCAAAGTAATGTTCTAACATTATATTGAAGCTATATTCAGAATAGGAAAGTTGAAAAAGCTAAAATAGTTTAAATATTGTAAAATAGGGAACTATTATCAGTATATACAGTTTGCTAACTTCTATGATTTATACATTCCATAATTAGGTTCATAGTTGCTTTTTGCTACAATACTGATATTGCTTTTTGCTACAATACTGATAAATCCAAGTTACAACATATCAAATAAAAGTTTAAATCATGACAGAAGTATCAATATTTTAATATCCTATAAGATAAGAGCCATATATTGCCTTAAACTAATCATATAATTCTGGCAGATATAAAATTCTGGGCTTTTGCAAGAAATTGGAGTTGTTGGTATTATTTCTCCTAAATCCAAACACTGCTTTTTTTTTTTTTTGCTTTAATTCAAACCAGGTACTCTCAGTCTAAAACACAGGGTTTCTAGGTTTCTGTCATTTTCAAATTTTCAGGTAGATCATCAGAATCCAGTTTATCATTTTCAATTTGTTCAGTTTTGCATCAGCTGTGTTTTTTCATACCTCTCAAAAGAAATTCTCATATGATCATTTAACCTTGTATACTTAAGTATGTATGTATTCCTAATATGGATATTTTCCAGGCAGGGGTGAGATTCTACTGGTTCGGACCAGTTCTATAGAACGGGTAGCTCAGAAGAGCAGCTGACACCAAATTGGTTCTCTCTGAAGAACTTCTTTTCTTCATTTGGGCCCACCTGCCCGCCTGGGTCTAGGCTGTTCTTTATTCTTACCTTAGTTGCTTTGCTCCGCACAGCTGAGTGCCACGAGTCAGCAGGAGACAGTGATTGCTTGCAGGAGAAGTTGTTTTGCAAATACTGTGCATGTGCTACAAAGCGCACGCTCACCGAACCAGTTGTTAAGCGGTAGGATCCCCTGTTTCCAAGTAATTTCACTAGTCCATAATTTTAATCAATCTTTACATTTTTCCAAGTAAAAGCCAGGTTTGGACTAATGGTTAACACACAAGGTTAGAAAACAGGAAACTGTGAGTTCTAGTCTCACTTAGGCATGAAAGCCAGCTGGAATGGCTTTGGGCCAATCATACATTCTCAACCTAAAATGTCAGGCCAGTAGGTTGATTCCTGTCACAACAATGGATCTATACTTAGCTGATAAAAAAGGTACATTCATGAAAAATGCCATGAAGAAAATTCACATTTTTGATTGTTTTCCCCAGTTCATTCGTTCATTATTCATTCAATTTATTTATTATTTGGAAAGGACATCACAAAATGAACAAAGTATAAATAAATGTTGCTTTGCATGTGGTTCCTTGGAAACACCTCATTTAATAATGTGTCTATTAAAATGCAGCAGTTCACATTCTGACTGGTTTATCTAGAAATCTTGTCATATCATTCTCAGAACCTCACTCTCAGTTACTCACCCACTTCAGGTTGTTAGTTTTCATTGTTATTAAAGGCCTAAATGGTTTGAAGGATATCATTAGGTATTTATTTTCACACCATACTCCTTGGGAACCTATGATAGTTTCCAACAATCATATAACTAAGAAATCCAAAATATATTAAGGTATGTGGCTGTGGTTAGTGGTGTGAAAGGTAAGAACCTTGGATTTTTCTTTTGTATCTATATGAAAAGCAAGTAAAACAATTAAAGGTGATAATTGATGTCCAGCTAAATATCTTTATCCTAGATTTGGCTAGGAGGTAGAATGGGAAATCCTTGCTTGGTATTTGGAGGCTCTGAGGACCTGAGATAAAACAGCTTAATGTTGAAATCCTAGCAAGATAGAATGGCTAATTGTTCTGGCTTCGTATTATTTTGTACTGGAATTGTTCTCCCCCTTAAGGAGCAAAATGGGGAACTTATAGCTTCTGAACTACAGGCAGATGACATGACCAAGGCACCTTTTCTCCAGCTTTGGCTGGTGCACCAGTATGGATTTTGGATGGGGGGAGTAGGGAAGGGATAGGATGCACCAATTCATGCTCTTATTAAGCTAATAATAATCATTACTGTTCTGTTGTGGAACAAAAGGGACTCGAGACTGGAGTTGAATTCAGCTCTTTATTAAGCGTCAGTAACTTCAACTAAACTCGAGCCGCGGCAGCCTCTTTTATAGCGGCTGCTCGCAGCTTGCGGCCAATGGCATCGTTTTAAACTT
This sequence comes from Pseudonaja textilis, assembly GCF_049901715.1. Taxonomy (NCBI): domain Eukaryota; kingdom Metazoa; phylum Chordata; class Lepidosauria; order Squamata; family Elapidae; genus Pseudonaja; species Pseudonaja textilis. The sequence continues at coordinate 43,014,821 of NC_142008.1, read as the reverse complement.
CCTGCCGTTTTGCGGACCAATCGCAACAGTTGTTAAACCGCCAATTGCTAGGTGGCAGTGGTTGTCCAATCAGAATGTGGTATTACGAGTATGCAAATATCTCTATACAACAGTTACCTTACAGCATCTATTTCTTGGTAAGTGAAAACTATTTCATCAGGGTAATACTTATACTGTAGTCCTTGATTGGCTACCAATGTATTTCCAGGTACATTTAAAGGCCTTGGCGTTGAGTCCTTGTTATCTGCAGGACCATCTTTTTAAAGTGGAATCCATCCATCTATGAATGTACAGATTCCTCTCACAAAGAATGTCAGTAAGGCTGGAAATTCAGAGGTGGAAATTTTTGATGTCCTCCCTGGCTCTCTGAAAGAAAATGTTACAAAATATACTGATGGCTCCCTTTATGCTAATCAATAGTAAGGTAACTAAGGCTGGCTTTTTAGTTACATTTTGCTTGACAAAGTGCTATGCTATGTATTAAGGAAGTTTTCAAATGATTATTTTATGATTACATTTTATTATTGTTGTTGAGATTCATAGATTGAATGGAACTCTCCAAAATAAACAAATACTTATTTCCTTGCAAATCACAATTTAAGTAATGAATTGACAGGCCCTAGTAATCACATTTGTAATTAAGCATAATTAGGGGCACTGACATTTCCAACTTCACTAAGGTTTCAATTTGACTGTCCACAGACATGCTTTGATAAAATAATGGTAATTATTTTCACATTAACTTTTTAAATTGATTTACTTTATTTTTAGTCAGTTTGGAATTGTGGGTGAGACAGCAGCACTCTAAATTAGCATTAATATTGGAGAGAGGGAGGGAGGTGGGGAGAGAGGGAGGGAGGGAGGGAGGGAGGGAGGAAGGAAGGAAGGAAGGAAGGAAGGAAGGAAAGAAATTTGACAGAATGCAAACCAGTTTGCAGAAAATTGCTACACCTTCACTGGATGTGGCTAAAGTGATTGCATAGGCAGCTAAGCAGAAGAGAGATGGGCAGATTCAGCTTCTGTGCCCAGAGGTGTGCAAATATCATCCTTGAATGTGCACACACAGCATCTGATGCTAATATGGTTTTTGACAAGCATGTCAGGTTTTATAATTGCTTTTTCTCAGTCCTACCGCCTGATTTGCTTATAAATATACATAAGCTAGAAGTTCCTTTTTGTGACCATCTATTATATCAGCCAAGTATTGCTACTGTAGAGCTTCTGATGCAAAGCAGTCAAAGATTTGGAATATTTCTCTTGGGCTTATTGTTGTTTTCTACGATACCCATCATCGATACCCACTTGCATTTCATTAGTAATAAGAGAAGATTTAAAAACTTTTTTCAACAAAAGCTTGTTCCCCTCTACATTTTTTTTTTACCATAAATGAATAGCCATTATTCTACAAATTCACATTTACAAATGATTAATTAGACTTGAGCTTCTGAATATCTCAAAACTGACACATACATTTAATTGGTCTCATTGCCATTCATAATGTTTGGATGGAGGGAAAGGGCATTCTTTTAAGCACTGAAGCACGATGAGATTTTGCTATATTTTCCAAAGATATTTTCTTCAGTTTCTTTTCAGTTGATCTACAATTTTGCAGTTCACTTTGAAATAAAATCAGGACACTATTAAAACTTGCTTTATTAATCAGGTTTGTATTTTATTTATATTAAGTTATATTAATTATCTCATTTGACTGGGTACAACCAATAATTATTTAAACATCCTATTAAGCAAAAAAAAAAAAGTTTTAAACTCCCATTTTAAAGCATGTTTGTCAGGACCAGCAAATTGAACATTAGCCACTTAATATTTCCATAACATAATCTGTAAACTTTTCATGATTTTCATACACTATTATGGATTTAGAAATATGTATGAGAAACACCTTCCTTGAGCTATATTGATACAGTCCCCTTTGTATTTGGTGTCATTGTGTCTACCTAGCATTGTATTTGCACAAACACAAATTGAGTACACGGTTCCATTTTATTCACAGTTTCTGCCAGAAAATATATGCATGGGATTCTCAGTGATGCATACCAGCATAATTCACAGTATTGTAAACAGTTCCTGCTATTTAGTAACCTTGCAGGTGAACCTGAACCATTTAAGTACAACTGGATCTTCTAAAATTCCACTGATGCAGAATAAATACCAAAGCCTTTTTAAAATGCTTCATCACTAATAATTTTTGTATTGCTGTAAAAGTACCTTGCTGTGTGTTTCAGCCATGGACTTATTCATAGTTGTTGCATCAACACCACATCAAACAATGACTGATGTCTGGTACCTAGTTGATGAGATCCCAGCTATGCTGTACAGGCTGGCTGGCTGCCTGTTCTTGCAGTTAGTCCTCCCATCCCCCACCCCAACCCCTAAATTCAACAATTATCTTTCCAAGAGTCTTTGTTGTTGCTGTTGCTGCTGCTGCTGCTGTTAAAAATTAGAAGAACAAATCCTGGCACTGAGCAGCTACCCTTGCAAAAATAGTTTTCCCCCTGTTGTCGTTGGCAGGGTCAGACAGGGCCAATGTTAGCATCTCAGCACAAGCACATTGGAGCTCATTAGATTAGCAGTCACATCCTCTTTTTTCTTTTGTTTGTTTACTTAGTTAAAACAAAAGAGGCTAATTATATTATGTTTGCTTTAAACAATATGCTATACTTTCTACAAGAGAATGATGCTTCTTCCCTAATATATTTCTTACAAGCCCAGTACAGAATAAACTTTATTATATTCCTTTAGTGGACTGATTTAGGTGAAATTTAAAACTCAAAATTCTATGTCTTCAGGCCGTTTAAAGATGAGTTTGAAAGACAGATATGTCCAGGCCCTAGAATTACACACCACTGCCTTCTGTCATAGTCTTCTTCAACCAAGTGTTCTCAAGAAAGTTATGATTAACAGTTTTGGATTTGGGAAGTATTATTAGCTCAATTCACTTATTGTGGCTGTGGTTTGTTACCATCCTAGAATGGAATGTTTGCAAATGGCTCCATCCTCTGTAAAGTTCTGCAAGACTTGTCCAAATTGATAATAAACCTTTTCTTTATTATAATTTCATGCAAGCCTATACTGTTAACTCATTAACCAAACAACTGACTTGTGAAAGTCCTCTATATCAATCCTGATGAGAAAGCTATCCCAGTCCTGAAGTTTTTCCATCTCCAAGAAAGGAGCCTCTTTAATTTCTTCAAGTTAAACTTACTAATAGCTCTGACCAGCGACAAACTCACTCAGTCTTCATGTCAGAACATATTTATATGAGGGTGAAGGTTCAATCTCCTAGCTGAACATTTCATTATCAGGCTAGGTAAAATCATCAGCGGAGCTTAGGAGATGTCAGTGTGTATTCTTCTGTTTATAAGGGCTTCAGGTATGGGTATGTCGAGTGAGGTTCTTGTGATGGGTTTTGTGATGGTTGGGTGTGAGTCATCAGTGAATCTTGTTGATGGGTCTTGTGATAAGGAGATTACATCAGGTCAGGGTCATTGGGAGATGTACTACTGGTGGGGAGTTGTGTGGGTTGGTGCTGTCTCTGGTTGGCTGTGTGGTTGATTTGGATTCTGAGGGTATCATAGGCTGGTTATAGATCAGTGTGTCTATTGATGGAATTGCTTGTGGAGTACCTGTCTTCAATGAACTCACAAGTGTGGTAGGTAATTGCATGGCTGATTATTTTTGTGTTGCTCCAATCAAACTGGTGCTGTTTGGTGTCAGTGTGGGTGGAGATAAAGGATTTGGGATCTTGGCATTTGATTGCCAGTCAGTGTTCATGGACCCTGGCTTTTAACTGATGTGATATTTGTCTGACCTAAAATTACTTGCAATGATTGCAGTTGATTTTGTAGATTACATTGTTTTTTCATCCCTCTGTATTTTATCTTTGGTTTTGGATAGTTTCAGGTGGAATGGGGCTGTGGGTTTGTGGGCTGTTGCTATTCCTAGGGATTAGAGGATTCTGGCTGTCATGCCTTTTGTGCATGGTAGGATTAGTTTTTGCATGGTAGTTGGCTGTGTGGTGTGGTGTGCTTTGGGTGCTGTGTGTTGGCATATGAAGTTTTTTGGATAGCTGTTATGTTGAGCAGCCGTTTCTCTTCTGCTTTTGTTATATCCATCACAACTGATGACTCACACCAAACCCATCACAAGACCCTCATTTGACACACCCATACCTGAAGCCCTTATAAACAGAAGAACACTGACACCAACATCTTGTAAACTTCACTGAAGAAGTTACCTAGCCTGATAACAAAACATTTGAAAACCAATCCACAAGTTTGGAAATGAACCTTCACCGTCATCCTATACTTGAGATGCAGATTTTCACCACTATTGCAAACATATTTATATGTATGAGATCTTATTCCCATCTACAAGATTGATTTTGTGTTCTAGAGTGACCCAACCACTGTTAAGCCAAAGCACAGCAGTTCTGACAGGCATTATATTATATTAATGATGGCTGGAGATTTTTTGAGTCATTGATGGGAAAATAGCCAAACTCTACATATGAGATAAATGAAACCCTAATTGATCTCCATATGCAGGAAGATGGGAGGATTCTGGGTTGCTCTCAATCTAAATGCAGGTGAGAATAGCTGCTTTAATTCTTCTTAATACTAAAAGAAACCACAAACAATTTGATGGTGTTTGTATGAAATGGTATAGGCTTTCCAGCTTGAGCAGAGTATTACACTAGAAAACCTTTAAGATACCTTCCAACTCTGCTATTCTGCTAAATATTTCTTGAATTTTTTAAAAAAATGTTAACACACTAAAAATATTTTGCTCTATTCTATTCTAGGAACTTGTTAAACTGAAAATCTTTAAAATGTCCCGTTAGTAAACTGAAGCTGCAAAACTGTCAATATTCTGTACACTTTCTGTAGCATCTGTAGGCCAAGTATAAATTACTGTAGGTAACATTCACCTAAATGTTGTTAAATAGTCAATTTCATAACATCTATTACATCTCTTTTAGAATAGCAATGGCAACTGCAATAGCACTTAGACTTATATACTGCCTCATAGTGCTTTACAGCCCTTTTTATGTGATTTACAGGGTCAGCATATTGCCCCCAACAATCTGGGTTTTCATTTTACCAACCTTAGAAGAATGGAAGGCTGAGTCAATCTTGAGTAAGTGAGAATCGAACTGCTGAACTCTAGCCAGCCAACAGTCATTAGAATTAGCCTGCAATACTGCATTTTAACCACTATGCCACCACAAATCATAAATACAATGTTCCATACTTTTGTAAGTATGGGAAACTATAGTATGAGACAACTATTGATTGTGCTGCAGGTTTATATTATTTATGCAATGAATCTTATTCTGAAATAAGATTCCACTATATGTAATGTGTGAAAACTAATATTAGCCCTTTTGTTTTTTATGCTTGCTGTTTCTGAACATATTTAAATTTCTTTAACAAACATTAAAGCCATTAGAAATATGCAGCTACTGTTAATTGGAAATTTATGTGAGACAAATTATCTATCTAAACCAAGGTTTTCTATCCAGTTCTTGGGAGATTTACTGCTGTCACTACTATAAAGGTATAAATATAGTTATTTCAGGTTATATAAACACATAGAGAAAAGGGACAGGATTGGTCTCATTTAAAGTATATTCAACATGAGATCTGACTCTTTAGTCTCTTCCATCCAAGATTTCTATATGGTTTCAATCTCAGTATTTAGTAATATAGTATCTACCAGAATATGCAGTATATCTTTTCCAAGACAATTTTTAAGTTCATAACCATTTCATAATGGCTGGAATACCTTTGTTGAAAATCCTATGTCCTCTAATAATTCCCTGTACTAATATATACATTTCAGTCCTTCATTCTTCTTTCAGGACTAATACAGGAATCTGAATGGAATACTAATACGTAGAACATAAGTAATCTTGAAACTTTTATACAAAAGATAACTTATGAAATTAAAGTTTCCTCCCAACATAAAACTGAAACTCTCAGGAACAAATAAATTCTGACTACAATGGAAACCATTTTAAAATGGTTTGGACTACGGTAACATACTCTATGTGGGCTGCTCTCAGAAAATTCAACTTTTGCAGAAGGCAGCTGCACAAGTAGGTCTAAGACAGGGGCCAGTAACTTGTGGTTCTAGAGCCGCATGTGGCTCTTTCATCCCTCTACTGTGGCTCCCTGTCGCTGGTTGGCTCCATAATTGATAGGGCTTTCAGTTAGGACAGGTAAAGAAAAAAGGATATCGCACTAGGAGGAGACTCTATGGTGGGGGAACCGGACTTCTAGTTGGCTCCAGAATTGAACAGGGCTTCCAGTTAGGAACTTTGTGGCTCTTTGACTGTTTAAGGCTGCCAACACTTGTTCTAGGACAACTCACTACAGTGAACTTGCCATGGGATTACTTGCTGTGGAACAATTAATTGTTTCATTCAATTATTTTTATTATTGGTGACCACATTTTTGTCAAAATTATGTAACACTTATATTTCTGGATTGACTTCCTTTATTTTATTATTATTGAACATGGTTCCATTGAAATTAATTTAACATTTGTATTTGTTGAATTGTCCTGCAACGAGTTGTCTTGTGGCAAGTTGGTCACAGCAAGTTGGCCATGGCGGGTTGCCCCATTCTGGTGCAGATAGTAAATGGTGCCAAATATACACACATGTGACACCACTTCTGCATTAGCTAATGCAGAAGTGGTGTCACATGTGTGTATATTATCTACCGGTGTGCTTCTGAGTGCAATTCAAGGTTATTACCTTTAAAGCCCTACATGATATGGGACCAAATTTCAAGAGGGATCACCTTTTTTAAAGAGTCCCTACTCATCCAACCAAATTTAGTGGAATGGGAATGCTGCAAATCCCACCAGTCAAATAATACAAGTTAGCAGGAATTAGAAGATGGATATTTTTTCCACAGTGTCCCCTATGTTCTATGGAACATTTTTCCTTCAAAATGTTCTATGGAACATTTTTCCTTCAGAGTCAGATGGCTCCAATTCTATTAGTCTTTTGTAGGCCTTAAACCTGGCAATGTTCCTGAGATAAGTGTGTTATTGACTTGTTTACTGGCTGTTTTGCCAACTGGCCAAATATCTGCAGTATTTTTATTTTGGAAGTTTTTATTGTTTTTACTATTTGAAATATTGTTTAAAACACCTTGAAGGTGGAATGAGACCAATCCTGTTCCTTTTAATTGTAATATATATTTTAGATTAGTGGCCATGCAGCCATTGACTGAGATGGCTGGTAACAGAAATTGAATGAATATGTTTATCATAGATTACATACAAATGTAGCCACTACTTCTATTTTGATATGTATTTTTGTTCAGAGGTGTTCTATTTTTTCTAGAAAAAAATTATCCTGCCTGATTGTTATTATTACCAATAATAATATAGTCATAATCTAGTATCTTGCTGGATGCCATTGCATTACATTTGAAGTGTTTCAGAAACATTATCTGAGTACACAGTCATTGCTAAAGATTTATATAAAATTTCAGACAATATCATGAAAGTTTCATTTCACCACAATTAAACTTTTCTCCCTCAGATCTTTTTGTGAATTGATATGAAGAGCTATCCCAAACATGGTATAGTATTTTGAACAATCACTTTTTGATAGTTTACTAGTAAACAAGCAATTCTGTATGTGAAAAGGGGAACAATATATTTTTAAAAGTGGATTTTTAGAAAAATCTTTTGATCTATTTAACATCTGATACCAGATTTTGCAACAGAAAGCAAAGAATCAAAGAATAATTGTAATCATGGAAGAAAGCAAAACTCAGCAATTTTCCTTTCTAGAACTGGCATGTACAGCTACCTCATGAGTATTGCAAAAATAAAATGTTTGTGGTCACCAAGCACCACCCACTATATGGACTCTGTTTCTCTTTCTCTGCTCCAGTAAGGAAATTTAACAATTTAAATTGTACTTCTGAAGGTTCTCTTTTGGCCTGCCTGGTTAGTTTATTTTTGCTTATCCCAAGAGTCCCTTCTGATAACTTTGCCCTAGGCTAGAGGGAAAGCATGACATTATTTAACTTGGGTCACACAAAAGATACATACAAGAGTTCTAAAAATAATCTCACAATCATGTTTTAATAGCAAATATGGGTCAGTATATAAATAAATGTGATGTAATGGAGGAGTATGTGTGAAAATGAAAAATAAAGTTCTCTGAATTGGTAGTAAGCAGTCTTGTATGGACAAGTACTGAGAGCAGCACCTTCCACTGTTGTCAAAATTGCCTAACAGTTGGAAGTCAATGGCCGGCAACCTCGCAGGCACCCAAAACAGAGATGGCAAGACACCATTAATGAAGATATGCAAGATGTGGGCCTGCACCCTGGAGATGCAGTGGTGTTCAATGATCCGAAAAGTGGACTGCACTTTTGTGAATACACCAGGAAGAAGAAAGATGTTAAATCTGGGAGGACGGTTCAAGAACGGAGGCAAGACTCAGATAGCAACAACAGCTCTTTATTTGTGACTTCAGATCTGAGCAACTAACCCCAGCCACAGCAGCCCCTTATATAGGGCTGGCTGCGGCTAGGCAGTCAATGAAGGCGATTTGAGTTTGCCGCTCCTGGCAGGGCCAATCGCGGCAGCCCGTTTACTGGCCAATCGCATCAGTCTATGGCGACCAATCACGATCGGCTTTCAGCGGGCCAATCAGATTTGCAGGCTACGAACCTGCTAGTCCGGAACACCCCTCCCCTCTCGGTTCCATTTAAGGGGTGGAGTAATATAGTCTCGCAGGTAGGCAGGTCTTCGCACCTGTCTGCCTGACTTACGCAGTTCTGCTTGACCCTGTTCAAACCCGGGTTCAGATGGACTGCTTGCTGGATCAAACAGGAACGGTGAACTGGTATCATGGTTAGGGCTCCTCCTCTTCATTGGTGATGGAGTCCTCAGCCTCGCTGTTACTGCCATGGCTCCCGGGGCTCGCTGAACCTGCCTGGCTGCTTCTTCTTGGGGAAGCGTTCGACTGTCCAGTCTCAGCTGCAGCTGGTGAGTGTTGCCAACCATGGTGCGGTGATCTCGGTGTTAGCTCAGAATAAACAGGTGTTGGTTCTAATTCTGAGTTCACTGCTTCCCTTCCCCCCCTAGTGTCAAAGTTAGGGTCAGGGTTGGAAGATGTGGTTAGTCTGGAGAGCAGTTGGTCAATATGGTGTTTCCATGGTCTGCCATCAATGGTGAGTAGACGGTAGGAGCGGGGGCCCGTAACTTGAGTTACCTGGGCAGGAATCCAAAGGGGATCCCCAGAAAATTTTTTTGAGAAAACAAGGTCTCCTACCTTGAAAACACAGTGCTTGCTGCTGGAACCCAGGGGCTTTTCTGGGGTGTAGGCAGAGTGCAAACGATCTAGAGGCGATCTGAGTTTCCTGGCCATCAGGAGTTCAGCTGGGCTCTTGTTGGTCATGCTGTTTGGTGTGATGTGTTGTAGGAGCAGCATTCTAGTGACTTTGTCGTGGATGTTGCCTTGATCCATTTTCTGCAGGGTTTTCTTTGTAAACTGAACCATTCGTTCAGCCCGGCCATTCGCCGCAGGATGAGCCGGCGATGTGAGTGCGTGTCGGATGCCCCGTTCCGCTAAATACTGTTCAAAGGCTAAGGCAGTAAATTGGGGCCCATTGTCAGAGACCAGGACATCTGGTAACCCGTGTGTGGCAAAGAGTCTGTTCAGTTTTTTAATGACCGCCTCAGTAGTGGTTGCTTTCATTTTATTGACCTCAAGCCAGTTTGAGTAGGCATCTACAGTTATTAAGAAGGTGTGGCCTCTCGTAGGTCCCGCAAAGTCAATATGAACGCGAGACCAAGGACCCCTGGGTGTTTCCCATTCTGCTGGTGGGGCTTTAGGGGGAGCTGAGTGGTTTTCCTGGCATTTGTTACAAGAGGCGACCCAGGTTTCGATTTGTTTGTCCATACCTGGCCACCAGGCGTAACTTCTTGCCAGTGCTTTCATGCGCACGATGCCCAGGTGTCCATCGTGTAGCATTTGCAAGACCCTTTTTTGTAACTTAGTTGGTACAACAACTCGGTCTCCCCACAAAACGCACCCCTTTTGTGAAAAAAGTTCCGTTTGTTTTTAAACGGCTTAAACTTTTCCTTAGTGTCGTAATCTGGCCATCCCCTCTCCACCCAGCCAAGAACTCGTGCCAAACAAGACTCTCTTTTGGTTTCAAAGGCGATGTCTTGAGCCGTTAGTGGAGGCGATGGCATTGTCTCTATTTGTAGTACCGGGAGTGTGGGAGCTGGGTCTTCCTGTGGCTCGGGTAGCGGTGAGCGGCTCAAGGCATCTGCGTGGGGAATAGATTTCCCCGGGCGATACTTTAACTGATAGTCGTAGGCAGCGAGAAATTCTGACCATCGCGTCATTCTGGGGGAGAGAATGTGTGGAGTAGGTTTGTCACCCGCCAGGATCCCAAGTAGTGGCTTATGATCCGTTATAATAGAGAATGGTCTCCCATAAACATATTCATGAAATCATTTTATTGCAGAGACAATAGCAAGGGCTTCCTTATCTAATTGGCTATAGTTTCTTTCTGTTTTTGATAGAGTTCGTGAAAAAAATGCAATTGGTGCTTCTGAGCCACTTGGTAGGACGTGGCTCAGGATGGCCCCTACCCCAAATGGCGAGGCATCACACATGACAGTCAAAGGTAGTGTCTCGTTATACTGAATTAGTACTGCCTTTGAGGTAAGGAGGTCTTTTACTTGCTCGAAGGTGTGTTCCTCCCAATGTCCCCAAATCCAGGATGCCCTTTTATCGAGTAGTCTATGAAGGGGCTCAGCAACAGTTGCCTTCTGGGGTAGGAAGATGTTATAAAAGTTAATAAGTCCCAGGAAGGCTTGGAGGTTGGTTTTGTTTTTGGGTCTTGGGGCGTTTTTGATAGCTGCCAATTTCTTTTCTGTGGGGTGGATTCCTTGCTTGTCAAGGAGGTAGCCAAGAAACTCCACCCTTTCTGTGCAAAGCTGGCACTTTTCCTTCTTAACCTTGAGGCCAGCGTTTTTGAACCTCTGTAGGACTGTTCTGAGGCGTTTTTCTAATTGGTTTTTTGTGGGTGCTGCTATTAATACGTCATCAAAATAGGGCACGACCCCTTTTATCCCTTGTAATAGTCTCTCCATCAGGCTTTGAAAGATGCCTGGGGCTACGCTTACACCAAACTGGAGCCTGTTGCATTTGAATGCACCACGATGTGTGACTATAGTTTGGGCTTCTGCAGTCTCGGGATCAACTGGCAGCTGTTGATACGCTTGGGCCAGATCTAATTTTGCGAATATTTTGCCACCCACAAGTGAATGCAGGAGATGATGAACAACTGGTACTGGGTAGGCGCTCTGCTGTGGCGCATGATTGAGGTGGCCTTGTAGTCACGCGAGATTCTTATGGACCCGTCAGGCTTTATGGGGTGACAATTGGTGTCTCCCATCGGGCGTGGTCAATAGGTTCTAACACGCCTTGCGCAATTATTTTGTCCAGTTGCTCGTCAATTTTGGATTTAAGAGCAAAGGGAACTCGGCGTGGCTTTAGGCGAATGGGTGCTATGTCGGGGCGAAGATTAAATGAAATAGGGGACCCCTTGTACTTGCCTAGGCTTTCGTTGAACACTTCTTGGAAATCGTGGACGAGAGCCGCCTCCCAGTCATTGTCTTCAGTATGATGGATGCCAGCCATTCCGATTCCTAATGGCGCGAACCACTGAAGACCCAATAGACTTGGCCGGTCTCGGTCTATGACGGTGAGTGGTAGAATTGCCTTATGTCCCTTGAACGAGACCTGCACATGGCGGGTACCTGCGACTGGAATCCGGTTGACTTGATAGTTTTTCAGTATGAGTCTCTGACTGCTGAGGTCTTGGCGTCGGATGTTGGGGATTAGCTGTCTGAGTGTTCTCCAGGATACCATGGATAGTGATGACCCAGAGTCGACTTCCATGTTGCAAAGTTTGTTTTCAATCGTAACCTCTACTCGGATCATTTTAGCATCAAGTGATGAAGCATGGCCGATGGTGATGGTTTGATGAGCCTCCTCTCATCTGGGGGTGTCGTTAAACCTTCGGGGTCTGCTGTACCGGTTCCACTGGTTGCTAGGGCGGTCCCTCTGCGTGGTGGCGTTGCCATCATTTCTCATTGGGCTGCTCCCTCTCCATCTGGGGCTGGAATTTCTCTTGTTTCTGCATACCTTCGCGATATGTCCCCGTTTCTCGCAAAACCGGCATATGGCGTCTAAGAATCTGCATTCGGATCGGGGATGGTTTCCCCTGCATCCGGCGCATTGGTAGTTGGATTTGCGACCCCGCTGGTCCTGTTGCTCACGTTCTGACCGGAGCCTGTGGACTTCTTCTTCCTCGCTGTCTGAGGATGACTCGACATCTTCGTGATGGGTGGTTGATGTGTACTTGTCTGAAGGTTTCCCAGCATCGTTGGTGGGTTGGCGGTTGGTCCCGCTGGTTCGACGCATTCGTGCTGCCGATTTACGAGTGGCTTCAGCTGCTGTGGCATCTGCTATGGCATCTGCAAGCGAGATGTCTCCCTTGGCCATAATCTTGCTCTGGACGGTTGGGTCTCTGAGGCCAAGGACAATGCAATCTCTCATGGCTTCTTCGAGGTTGGCGAAGCCACACAAACCACCCAGGTTCCTCAGGTCTACCACAAAATCCCCAACACTCTCACCTTCACGTTGGTCCCTCTGGTAGAACTCATGCCTGCGAATGAGAGTTGGCACGGCGGGGGTGTAATGGTTGCGCAGGATGGGAGCAAGGGTGTCCCAATCCATTGTTTTAACTTCAGCTGGCTTGGCTAAGGCTTTAGCCATCTTAAAAATGGCTGGTCCACAATGGGTTAGAAAAACGGCTCGTTTCTTGCTGGGCATGGCATCTTTGAGGTTGTTGGACTCCAGGAACATTTGAAATCTGTCCATGTATGAGTCCCAATCTTCGCTAGCTGGATCGAATGGTGCGGGTGGTATAGCGCTGCTGGCCATGTCACCGTTGTTGCGCTCTGTCAGCCACGTGTTCTTTCGGCTAGCTCAATTCAATAGCTTCTGTTGCTTCCGCATCCCATCCTCGTCGCCAGTGTTAAATCTGGGAGGACGGTTCAAGAACGGAGGCAAGACTCAGATAGCAACAACAGCTCTTTATTTGTGACTTCAGATCTGAGCAACTAACCCCAGCCGCAGCAGCCCCTTATATAGGGCTGGCTGCGGCTAGGCAGCCAATGAAGGCGATTTGAGTTTGCCGCTCTTGGCAGGGCCAATCGCGGCAGCCCGTTTACTGTCTATGGCAACCAATCACGATCGGCTTTCAGCGGGCCAATCAGATTTGCAGGCTATGAGCCTGCTAGTCCGGAACAAAAGAGGAAGAGGAAGAGGAAGAGGAAGAGGAGGAAGAAGAAGAAGAAGAAGAAGAGGAAGAGGAAGAAGAAGAAGAAGAAGAAGAAGAAGAAGAAGAAGAAGAAGAAGAAGAAGAAGAAGAAGAAGAAGAAGAAGAAGAAGAAGAAGAAGAAGAAGAAGAAGAAGAAGAAGAAGAAGAAGAAGGGGGGAGTGGGAGGAGGTAGTGGGTGGCTATCTTTGTTTTCTAAAGAGCAGGAAATACAAGTTATTAAAATGATTCTTATTGAAGCCAAAGTGGCATCTCCGGTGGTAAGAATGAAAACAAAACCTCAAAAATCCCACTATATGATAGATTTTTCTTCTAACAATTAAGGTTCTTTAGGAGCAGAGACAAAATTATTTTTCAATATAGAATGCACATTAGATACACATCTGAATTGTTTTACTTTGCCTAATAGTATGGGTAATGGGTAGACATACTAGAAAATAGTCTGTACCCACAATCAAAATTCTTTGAAGAAAACCTATGCTTAAATGCAGACAGAAAACAGATATATAACTTTTGATCACATTGCAACGCTTATCCTTACATAATTTTTAAAGATAATCTACAGTTATTTGCAGAACTAGTAAAAGTAACGTCAGAAAGAATTGAAATATCTTACCTGTGATAAACAGTATTTCCACTGCAATGTCACTGACTGTTGTGCTTCGAGTTGTAGATAGATCATCATTGCCAATAAAACAAACATTGTAAGGTACAGTTACAGCAACATAAAACGTTGCTAGTAAGATAAGCCAGTCCCAGCCAGCTTTAAAAGTGCTAAAATGCAAAAGTATGAATTTGGACTTTTTTGCATCTGAAACTTTATATTCCGGAAATGCTGGTTTATCTATAAAAACATTCTGAAAAAAGAAAGAGAGAAAAAGATAATTCAGACCAATTTGAGATGCTTTGGCTGACTATAAGAACATTTTTAGCAACCTTAAGTTGTTTTGAAAGCTTTTGTATCCATTGTCTACGTTTTGCATATGTTTGTCCTGGTATTCATTCAATCCTCCTTTTATGGTTTCTTTCACAATTAACATAAATTCTGAGATGAATTTGTGCAGCTTTCCTCTTAATAAAATTAAGGATTTAATTTGGTTTAGAATTGAACAAGAAATACTTTTCATGGTTAAAATACACTTGTATATCATGATAGAACCTGTGATTTTATGAAATAACTACATAGTGAAAATGGGGTGGGGTGGCAACAATAATTTTTAGCAGGAAAGATGAGTTGTTTATATATGCATGGTTTCCGAAACCTGTATTTCATTTGGAAGGCAGCTCTTCTCATTCAACAAAGGGGCGAATGTTTCCATGTTTGAAATTTGCATCTCTTAGAAGCTTGTTAAAATGTTATAACTGACAAAACACTAGCAGGCTGTTGTATGTGTTACTTTTAGAGCCCTCTCTCAACATAGCTTCAATAAGATAATAGATTTAACCTCTGCTTTTTGCCTTCCATCTTATTACTGCAAATTCCTCCTTCCATTCTTGCAATTTCAATTTCTTCTTTCATTTTGCTCATAATTTCCCCTGGGCAAGAGTCACCATCTTTCTAGAAATGTGCTAACTCTGCACCCCATCTTCGCTTTCCCAAACTTCCCCAACCATCAATCTGGTAATTCTGCTAATTCTACTTGCAGAGAAGGAAAGGACACTTTTGTCTGATGGCTTCCTAGAATTATAATCTACATGTTGTATTAATATATTGTACCAAAATTTGTATTCTCAAGAGAATGAAAGAAAATATGAAAAGGAGTAATTATCATACAATGCCAGAAAAACTCAAAAACCAAACAAACAATTGTTACAGTGAAAGCCCTAATTTGAATGATATATTGGTATTTCAAGTCTGGATACATCCATCTGTGAAAATTTATTACAAACAGTCCTTTTAAACCAAATAGTCATTTCATGTTATACCCAGATGTATACAATGGAGCTCTTGAAACCAGATTTCATTGATTTCATTCAATATTCTCTTAGAATAACTAAATCTGTCTTTGTTTTTAAAAGTAACATTTACTCGGTTGAAGTATTATTAGGTTTAAACATAATCTCACTAGGATAACACTTTAAATCTCATTAAATTTCAACGCAAAATTTATATTTTATTTCTCATATGATTATTGTAATTAATGCCTGATTTTTATTGCTTAATATACTATTCATATTTGCATAATTAAATTACAATTCAGAAATCAGTAAAACATTATTTAAAACTCACTCCTAATATATTATATACAATTCTTGAGGACAGAGAGAAATAATTCCAGTTAGGATGAATTCAATCCCAACAAATATCATCTTACGCATCTTCTACTCAGTGGAATCTTCTGTTTCTTATCCAGCAGTATTAATCAAAGTCTTCCTTACAAGTAATATATAATCACTCCATGTGGATTAAACTAGGATGTAATTTAGTCCCATTTTTAAAATTTTAAAATTAAGACAGTAATTAATATCTTGAGCTCTGCCAGTTTCACCTAGACAAATTGGTAAATGTTAACATTGGCAAATAAAACCAGTCATCTTGCTATTATATGAAGAAAATACTCAAATAAACTTCATATTTGTTTTTATTTCAGTAGACTTGAAAATATCCATGAAGACTTTTGTCTACAGCTACAGGTACTCCTCAACTTACAACAGTTCATTTAGTAACCATTCAAAGTTATATTGCACTGAAAAAAAGTGACTTATAACCATTTTTCACAGTTATGACCTTTGCAACATTCCCATGGTCATGTGATCAAAATTCAGATGCTTGGCAACTGGTTCATATTTATGACTGTTGCTGGTTTCCAGGGTCACGTGATCCCCTTTTGTGACCTTCTGATAAGCAAAGTCAATGGGAGAGCCAGATTCACTCAACAACTGGGATACTAATTTATGAACTCAATTGATTCACTTAGCAATGGTGGCAAGAAAGGTCTTAAAATGGGGTAAAATTCACTTAACAAATGTCTCTCACTTAACAGCAGAAAGTTGAGGACTATCTGTATAACCAAAGAACTATCAGCTACCATAATGTATAGAGAATCTATTCTCTGGAAAGTAAAATCATTTAACTGAACATAATTAAGAATAATTAATTAAGAGTATTCCACAGAGAATTCTATAGACTATAGAAGTAGTTTTCAGGCATCATTCATGGAGGTAACTAAAAATAGCCATTAAAAAGTGGAAATGCAACAACAAAATACTTGATTTACCAGAAGATACAGTTAAACAAGTACCCAATTTCCAAAATATAGGAGTTCCCTTTCAAAAGGTGTCAGAGTTAAATAGCTCATGCTGAGCTAAGCTTAAATAAAGAGTGTATTTTTTGCTCTAAATGCCAGCTATAGTAGCTTAAAGATGAGGGTCCTGGACATTTTAGAGCTTAGACTATTACACTAAATAGATGCAAATCGGTTTCTGTATTCTATTTATCTACATGTCTATTTTAGTTCTGCTGGGTAATTGTGTCTAGGTTTTATTTACAAGTGATTTGACATATCAGTTAAGGCAAGACTGCAAGTAATAAGAACAAGAGCTATAAATACCTCTTATTTTATCTTTGTAAGAGCATTGTATAAGTGTAACTTACTGAAAAAAATATTTTAATGCTATTGCTTCATTCAAAATATTCATAAATCTTTGTCAAACCAGAATTTAGTAACTTGCACCTCCACTTGCAAAAATTTATAAAGCTTACAGCAGCCACATTTCTAGAAAAGATCAATTTTCTCATTAATAAATACAAATAGAAATGTTATGTCTGACAAACTTTCTAGAATGATGTGATCAAAGATATATGAATTTAAGAAGGATAATGCAAGAGGCCAAGATATACAATTTCCATCTCCCCCAACTCATTGGGGCAGAAATTTTTAGCAAATAGGGCATTATGAGATTTGCTCATCAAAGTCATTGTCCCCTTCTATTTTACATTGATTGGAATATTGCATTCACTTTTGGGCATCACATTTTAGAAAAGACACTAACAGAGCGTTAGAGACTTTCCAGAGGATTGCAACCAAGCTGATAATAGGGATGAAAAAAAAAGGAAAGAAAAAATGTATGAGGAACTTATAATGGAATTGTTAGGTATATTTATCCTGAAGAAAAAAACATATTGCAGACCCATGATAGCTATCTTCAAGGACCTGAAGGAATGTCATGCAAAAGATGGGCTAGACTTCTTCATTTGTGGTTCTGGAAGTCAAACAAAAAATTGTGGACTTAAATGATCAGGAAGCAGATTTCAGCCGAATATCATAAAAATATACATTAATGGGAATTTTCAGTGTCTTGGGAGATGTAGATTTTAAGCATTTAATCAGAAACTAGCTGACAACCTGTTTGAGAATATCATAGTAGCATATATCTGCACAGAATAAGGGACTGAACTAGAAGATTTCCTAAATTTCCGACTACTTTTCAAATACTATGATTCTGTGAACTAAATATTTTAGTTCTTTTTAGTTTAGTTATTCCTTTTGCCTAAACTTATATTTTTGTGGATGTTCTCTATCAAGTTAATCCCAATATATTCTAATAGAAAGGTCTTAAGTAATAAACTGGTAAAATTTAGAAAATTGGCCAATAACTTGTTAATAAAAGTTTTGCTGCCCCTTTAAAAATAATAAAATAACAATACATGATTGTTTTAAGGATATTACCTTGCATGACCTATATACCTACAAAAGGTCACAGTGATGGGAACCCATCATACAACCCCTGTTTTTAGTTTCCAGATGATACAATATACCTACTTGGTACTTTTTATGCTTTCAGTTGTGCTATAAATGAAATTTGCTTACTAGCACGGTGAGATCAAAGTTCTATAATGAATTGGAAAGCAGACAATGTACTGCTGCTTTCATTGCTTTATAGATGGATTTAAAATATGCCATGAATGCTAAAGTATTTTCTTTAAATAAATAAATAAATATACACTGGTTTGTTCATGCAGTTTTCATGCTGGGCTCATGATGAAAATAGCACTTCCTCCTATTATTAGCTTGGGAGGGAGGGAGAACTTCTAAGAAGTGTTTATGTGGCAGGAAATCTGAATCATAGTTCAGGGAAAAGGAAAGATTTAAAATTCTTTTTGACAACTTTTTCTATGAAGTTTTATAAAAGGACAAATATGATTTAGCATAATGTTTGGGTTGGGCCTTAGACATTTATGCTAAACCATATGAACATCATTATCAGATATAAGGATCCTAGTCTATGTCCATTGCATTTTCTCTTTGAAATTGTACAGTATAATTTACTTACAAGAAACATTGTATTGGCCAAAGTTTTATTTTCTATATTTATAACTATAAATATGTATCTTCAAAATAGGAAGGGGCAATTATAAGCAACTAGTTTTTCTCCTTTAATCCTCCTTAAACCTTCTGAGCATCATACAACCCCCCACCTCAGATAGAATAGCATGAAAATAGTTTGATTCTCTATACCTACATTATTAATTTTTAATTTGTTCTTTTCTCTTCTTTGTAGGTGTCCGGAGATGTGATAAAGGACAGCTCTACTCCGTCTGCGGGCTGAATCAAAATGTGATCCTGCTCTTCCTCTTCCTTTGAATTTTTCTGAAGAATACAGATGACACATTGTATTTGTTTAAATGCAGCCTCTGGAAAGTGAACTAATAGTCCAGAATTGCATACCCTGATTGTTTCAGATAGCTTTTCTTTCATTCTTTTTCTGCTTTTTTTCTTCTGCAAAATTAATCCCATCAATCAGGGATATCTCTAAAAATTGATTGCTTTTGCTGCCACAACAAACTCTTTTCTTTTTTGGAAATTCTTCTTATTGTTTTTTTCTGATTTTTGTATCTCTATATCTCTCTACCTTTACCTACCTCTACCTCTACTTCTCTACCTCTGCCTATCTACTGCCTGTCTGTCTGTCTGTCTGTCTGTCTGTCTGTCTATCTATCTATCTATCTATCTATCTATCTATCACCTATCTATCATCTATCAGCACTATAAATGTTGGGACCATCTAGAATTATTCTTGTTATTGAAGATTTGGAACATATAGAATCATTCAAGATATGAGGGAAGCATGTCACTTTTCCAAAAATTGCATATTGCATGGATTTCCAAATCTTTTCATGGGAGAGAAAAATAATCTTTCAGATGGAGTGGGCACATTTACAATTTTGATAGCATGCACTAGAAGATCTGTAATCAACTGATTACTGTGCATGTAGAGGATCTTGATTATTCACAAAGAAGCCACATGGTCACTAAAAGTTGTATCACTTTCCACCGTAGTATATAATTTTCCTTTTACAGAATTCTGTTTAATTGCAAATTGTCAATATGAACAAAAACTCTGAAAAAAACTTTAACGTGATAACACTTTAAGAAAATTCTTAGATACTCACCATTGTAAAACGAACGTAGAAGTCTGAAAGGTTTTCCTTACGTCCCCATCATTGCGTATCACATTAAATTTTCAAACTTCCTTATCTTATGTGTACTTTTTTTCTTCCATTCAGTTCTCAAGGTAATACTCTCTATTTAATCATATCTGCCTTAGGGTTATTTATCATTATTCAACATTTTTCTATATAAATAATGGCCACTTGAAGCATTCTTTTTTTTTCTCATTTGTGCATTGTCAAACTATTTCAACAGCAGTGACAAGAGAATAATACCAAGACTGTTAGCTTGGTGCTAAAATGAACGAAGTAAGTATAGCATAATATTGGAAACATAAATTAAGGATGTCATTTAAAGATATAATCATTTTCCTGCTTCCAAAGTGGTTTGCCAGCAACAAAGTAACAAGGCTAGGGGGAGAAGGTTCAAAAGAATCAATATGGCAGCGATTAAAGCTGTGACATTTTTTAACCTTGGCTGGAGCTTCAATATTTCTCTTTGTCAACATCCCGTTATATTATGGTATTAATTTCCATTATAGAATTAATACCATAGATCCTAGGAACTTAGACTAAATCTGAGTCCAGATTTGTGTCCAAATGCCTTTTAAGAATATATAAGTTTGAATTTTAAAGATGTATAAATCCATAGTTCATATTTCATAGTTTATATTTTATACATATTGATAGTTTATATTACAGATTGTCTAGGTAGTCTTGTAACTGTTGTTATCTGCTTATATGTTTGTGATGGGTCACAATTAGAGGAGAATGCTGAGGACAGATATATCAGAAATAAGTCCTTGTACTGCTAAAAAATAGACCAATACTGCTGTCTCATGGAGGGGGGAGGCTGAATAAGAAAGTAGGACTTGTATTTCTTCTAAAAACCAAGCAAGGAAAAGTATAAGCACATTTCTTTTGGGAAGCAATTCCAAGTCTTGTATAATACTCTACAATCTGTGATTGGAAAAGTATAAGTCATACATAATTGTACTTTCATTACCAATGTAGATTGGGAAATGTTCAGATTGTGCAAATTTTAGACTTTAAGTTCTGTTCCCTGGGTTCTCTCCTAGCATCCAAAATTATCTGGGATTTAATTATGACAATTCTGAAATGTCAGCCTTCAGCCTAAATGTTAGATGTTCAAAACCTTTAAGAAATACAATCCCAGAGCTGATTAGGATATAAATTTTGGATTTAGTTCTATTTTCTGCATGTAAGCTCCTTCATGATACCAGAAGACTTCTTTATAGATAGTTTACATTTAGCAACCACATTTGGGAGTACCAACTCAATTGCTGAGTAGAAACCACATGAGTGCAACTGTGCTTATGATTTAACTGCAGCTTTCTTTTTTCTCCACTTTCTCAAACTTTGAATTGCTTATCCCAGCACTGGATAATTAGTGAGAATGAAATATATATATATTTGTTTTCTTAAGTTTTCGTGGGTACTTACATGTATGGTATTCAGCTTTGCTCGGGTACTTTCCCACGTCATTGTAGTTGTGCTTTTAAAGTTGTAGCAATGTTTCAGCCGAATCTCATCTGCCATCATCAGGCTTCATCATCAATACAGAATACAGAATTCAATACAGAAGCCTGATGATGGCAGATGAGATCTCCGTTCTAACGTCATACAACTTTAAAAGCTATCAACTATAGATGGAAAATACCGAACAAACTGAATACCATATATATATGATATATATATATAGCTTGAAATTCCAAGAAGAAACGCCAAGAAATGTGCCAATGTAAATTTATGGAAACATACAAGGAAATAGTTATAAATTCCAAATGTAGAAACTGTTTTAATTGGCATAACATTTATTTTAAGTGTTGTGGAAAACAAATTATATATGTTCTACATTAAAGCAATGATTGCTAATTAGCTGCCAAAACCAGAAAAAAGTAACATACCATGAATTCTGAGACAAAGAACTTAATTTCATTTTTTCCACTATCCATTTGAAGAATCTCTTTTTTATGACATGCTGTTGAAATATATCCCTTGATATACAGTTAGTTTAGCATCAGAATCTAGTTCTCTGTTTATTACCTGACCTTTCTTATTTGAGAAACCGTTTATCTCCTCCAGTGAAAGAAGATGATAGACTAACATGCTGATACATAATTCAGGAGAAAAGCTAGTTATATATTTGTTCAGACCTTTTCTAAAAATCTCATATTTTAAAATAGTTCTTGCTGCATCTAAAAGTATTGAAGCAATGTGTCTGAGTTTATTGAAATGAAATTGTTGCAGGGAGAAATTTTATGTAAGACTATGAGAAGAAGAAATAATGTATCCCCATCAAAGCATGCTGCAGCATAAATGGTTAGGCATGTCTCTTCAATAACTTTCATTATTAATAATGCAAATAAATCTTTTACTACAAGATGCCATTATGGGCACAAGCAAAAATAATTTTAAAGTAAATATAGCTTTTATAGCCTTAAAGTATGCATCAGTTTTTCTATTCCAGATCAAGGATCAGACTTGAAAAGCAGATGAAGTGAAGAAAATCAGAGTATAGGGAGTGAAATGAGTTCTGTAAATGTATATAAGCCTTAAGGCACATGCACACCAAAAAAACCACATTTAACTCTAGTTTGACCACCCTGAGGGGTTCTTGATGAAGCAAAAGGTATGTTGGCAACCAGACATTTAAAGAGTGGGCTGAAAATTGATGCCTGGTTTTTTTTTTTTTTTTGGTTATACCTATTTTGTATGGTTTACTTTTAAGTTGCTGAGAGTCAGTAGATGTAAATACATGCCATGTCTGTCTCTCTTTTACCAAGTGATAGATTTACAATGGGACATCATTATGCTATCTTTTCCCCTCCACTGCCCCAATATTCTTTTCAATTTATAATTTGGTTAAATACAAAGTTTTATTTATCATCCTAATTGATAAAGAAAATACTTTTTCTTTAGACGTATTTTAGTTTTTTGCGGGAATGATTGCATGATTTCCATGGTATTGGAATGTAACCTCATTAACATGTCAGGTCATAATTATACTCTTTCTTTTTTTTAAAAAAGCCTCCATTGAATAATGAACACAAGATAGCACTATGTTCATACAGAATGTTAACAGAATAATATATTTGCAGAACTGCACTGCTCAGCCATAGAACATCCTTTGTAAAGGAATTATTGAAGAGATTTTCCATCAAGTTTGGTTAATATTTAATTTTGCCCTCATAGAGGAACTTCACAGAACACATACTCAGAGCATATTATGTGCTTTTAAAATTTGAGGTATTTTTGTAAAGCTCCCATCCTGATTTATAAATATAATTAATAATTTTAATTAATGATTTTCAGTAATTCAGTAATTAGACTAGTGTTTGCTCAAAACAGTAAAAGTTTATAAAGTCCCCCCCCCCCCATCTCTTTCTTTTCTGAGAAAAGAATGAGGTGGCTATTTTCAGAAGCCTGATCTAGCAACAGTTTCTTTGAAGTGAGGCTGGAACCTTCCCTTTTAACTTTCTGGAAGTCTCTCAAGACACAGTTGTGTCATCAGGCCTGGGGATCCCAGAAGACTGGTGAAATTACCAAAGATGGGCTACAAAGCAATGAAAACAGAACTTCCCTTCCCTTCCTTTCCCTTTCCTTTCCTTTCCCTACTCTCCTTTTCCTTTCCTTTCCTTCCCTTTCCTTCCCTTCTCTTCCCTTCCCAAAAGGGTAGTAAATGCTGTGCTGGGTAGGGAAGTGAACAGGGAATTGAAAAACTGACTGGAAAACTGTCATGGAATGTTGAAAATAAAGATAAAGGACCACAGCAGCAGCCATGGATTCCCTCATGGATCCAGGATTTGGATACATTTTATAATTTAGTCCACTTGAGGTATTTTGGTTCAAAAATGTTGCACCATTTCACCCAGTTAAAGGTCATGACAATAATAGTTTATCTTATTGATTGTATAGATGGAACTAATTTAATTAATTAATTGAAATAGAGTATGCTATTATTCAACTATCTAGCAGGTTCTATGTGATGTCTGCTCACAGACAGAAATTCAGGAGATGGTACTGATTACCAAAACCTCCTGCACATTGGGAAGAAAGCAATCTGCTAGCTAGTTCACAAGAAAGAAGCTGAAGTTTTCATTAATAAGCAACTTATGTAAAGTCTTTTTGTGAGAATCCCAAAACTGCTTTTTCAAAAGACAACTGGACTTTCTTTGCTTTGCTTGAAGAAGTTTCACTTCTCACCCAAGAAGCTTCTTCAGTTCTAACTGAATGGTGGAGAATGAAAGGCTTATATTTCTTGCAGTCATCTGTTATTATCACTCTTTCTGAGGGTTGTTGAGGAGGTTTAACTGTGCCCTCAGGATTGTCTGAATAATGCAAATGGGCATGGAACCTTCTTGGAACTGCTGAAAGGACTATATTTTAGACAGGAGATAGATGATATTATATCCCTCTCCCTCTGTTGAAAGTCCAGTAGATTGCTTTTTTGTTTCCTCTTTCAAATCAGTTGGTTTGAAAGAGGGATCAAACAGGCCATCTACATTAAGGCCATCTACATATAAATCCTTCCATTCCTCACCATTCAGTCAGAAGTGAAGAATCTGCTTGGATAAGAAGCGAAATATGCTCCAGCAAAGCAAAGAAAATCCAGTTGCTGTTTGAAAAGTCACCTTTGGGAAAACCATGACCAGATGACCAAGAATGTCCAGACCTCTGTGAGAGTCTTGTTGTCTGAGTTGGTGACTGTTTCTCTTGACTTCTCATTGTTCTATAGCCAACTGGACAACTAGTCATAACAAGATGATCAGGTTTACTACTGATCAGCAAAGAAATTTAAATTCATGTATGCAGAAAAGTTAGAGTTAACAAAAAAGGCAAATGGAAAAAGTGAGTTTGCCTGGTATAATGTTTCTTTTTATTTTTCTTATATATATCCATTTCATGTACTCATAACTATGTCTATACTTATACCTATAATCTTATAATCACCTGACAAAATAAATAAATAAATAAATGAATGAATAAAAAAAATTAAAAAAGTTTTGAGGGCATCTCTTATTTCATCATAAAATTAATAGCCATACAAGAGCATCTGCTTCTAAATATGCAATAATAAGTACCATATTATCTTGATTTATCATCCTCTCTCAGTTTCAGACAAAATCTGACAGCATCTCTTGTCCTGTCACAGCAGCAATGAAGCATATGAGAAAAACCCAATAGATAATTTCATGAACATAATATCAAAAGCACATTCCTCAGTGCTGATCACCTTATTTTGGTCACATTCATGGCCATAACTGAATTATTCAAATTACTAATTTGAACTGAGTAAGAAATAGATCATATTGTTATACAATATGAAGGCACCTTAGCCTAATCTGTTTTTAGGATATTAGAAATAAAGTCATCCCATTTCCTCCTCCATCTGATCCCATAATTCCTTAAACTGAATAAAGAATTGTGAACAATGCTGTTTCGTTGACTCACCTATATGATATTTATACAAAGAGAATAAAAGTAGCAAACTAACTTCTTCTAGCATTTCTCAATATCGTATATATATATTTTAACACTGATTCAGTTCTCATTTACTTTTGGTAAAACAGGAAAGTGTGTTATTCTCTACCTCAGCAGTAATGTTTTCATTCAACCAGAATCTAAATGAAAAATCCTTGTGACATTTGATATGAATTCATGGCCCTTTTACATATAGCTATATGAACAATACCCAGCCATACAACAACACAACCATACAACAACAATATACACATATCACATATTGTCCTCTGAAAATCTTTGTTTTTATACTAAAAAGTATACCTACCATCTTTTTTCTCCTCCATAGAAATCTTTATTTTTGTATCTGTTATGTCTTTGAAAGAAGATAGAAACAGAACAACATCACCTTTCTCATTCTTAATTGGAACAACGTCCAATAGGCACCAAAACGAAGACCCTGAAAGAAAAATAAATCCATTACATATATCATATAATTCATTCTCTCTCTCTCTCTCTCTCTCTCTCTCTCTCTCTCTCTCTCTCTCTCTCTCTCTCTCTCTAATACTTTATTTGCAGTCACAGACCAAAACACAAGTACAACAAAAGAAGAACATTGGAAAGTTAGTCATGAACAATTGGTCACCAAAAACTTGACTAAGGGGAATTACAGCATTCTCTTCTGATGGTTACAGCTCTTAGAAAAAATTTGGAAACCTGAGAAGTGATGTATGAAGAGCCACCCCTAGACAATATAAGAACAAATTACTAACATTGGGTCTAGAAGGGTCTGTTTCAAGGAGAGACAGTAACATAGATCTGCTTGTGCTAAAAGGACACGCTTCACAGTTTCAACCTCAGCTCTGTCATGGGGCATAGCCGCTCATTAATTGGGAGCCTCTTAAATTGCCCATCCAATAGTGCTGAGGGCAAAACATTAAAGCGAGCTAGGGAGAAAGCTCTTCTATACTTGGGAATGGTTAGCATGTAAAAATAGGAAGCCATCCTCAGTCCGTAATTATTAAATTGGCTGAAGATCAGAGAGGTGCAAGTTTTGTTAGCTCTGGTTCATAGATATTGCAAGTCAATGTCCACAAGCTGTTGGACTACCCTAAATTGGGCGTCCTTAAGGCCATAATCTCCCAGGGCATTCCCCATAAAGCCTAGCAGGTGTAATTTCTTCATCAGCTCCCTCTCCCAATGAGAAATATGAGAGTTAGCAAATGCCAGGGAGAGGTAGCTACCAGGAACTGCCAGAAAGAGCACCCGAAACCATCATTTAAAGGTGTTAATTCACGCCATACATTTGACTGATCGAGTGCCCAGTTCCAGGTACATTGGAGCAAAACCAACACAAGGAGAAAGATCCAGAAGTTTTCTAAGATAGCCTGGGTTCTTTCAATACAATCCTTGAAGCCCCGTATCCATATGGGAATTCCGTAAAGAGTTTGAGCCAAAGTTTTGGCTTTGTAAATACGCAGAGTAGAAGGAATAAACTGGTGTCCTTAGATATGAAAATATCTTAAAATCTGCTGGTGACTACAGGAGGCTGAAGTCAGCACCTGGGTTCGATGTCTAGTCCAAGCACCGGTGTTCTGAAATTGAATACCTAAGTACTTAAAATGGAAAATTTGCTTAACAGCATTACCATTGATAGCCCAGTTATACAATTTCCGGGCTCTAGAGAACACCAATACTTTGGATTTGTCATAATTAATGGACAAGTGGTTCTCAGCACAATAAGAGCCAAATGCAGAAAGTAATCTTTTCAGACCTGGCCTTGACAATAAAAGGAGGGCTGCATCATCAGCATAAAGGAGAAGTGGGATCTTCGTAGTTAACAGCTTTGGGGTGTGAGACTCAATACGTCCAATGTGAAAGGCCAAGTCAGATAAGAATAAATTAAACAAAAGAGGAGTCAGAACACAACCCTGCCTTACTCCGTTCTTAATCAGGATAGAATTTGAAAGTTCTCCCTGCAAACCACACCTGACCTGCCTAGAGGTCTGGTTGTACAAGGATCTAATTAGGAACAGAAGACATCTATTGATAAAACTTTTGAGCAGTTTTGACCACAACAGTTGTAAGTTGTAAGCCCTTGATGCTTCAAAAAGTGCTATTTCTCTTGTTAAATTTGTAATCCCATATATATATATATATTTTCGGATGAATATATACATATATCATTCTCGGATGAGTATATATATGATTAATTATATGATACAATTGAAAAGCTCAAAACTAAAAAAAATCAATTTCCTTCATTTGTTGAGATGCAATAATGCTGTCTTCTCTGAAAGTATTCATTTAAATGCAGTAGACACCTACTGTGATAATTAATAATCTGACAAACATTCCAATATCACTTTATTTTGAACTTTACCTTTTAAAAAACTGTGGTGATCTTATGTTTGGGTTTTCTTAGTCTCTCTGTAATGATTCATCTCTACTCGTGGCCTTTTATCCAAGTCTAGATGT
Source organism: Pseudonaja textilis (assembly GCF_049901715.1). Lineage (NCBI taxonomy): Eukaryota > Metazoa > Chordata > Lepidosauria > Squamata > Elapidae > Pseudonaja > Pseudonaja textilis. Next base: position 42,987,050 of record NC_142008.1, on the reverse strand, counting down.
CTAATATATCTCTCTATAGTTTTAAATACATTCAAATTAATAATGTTTTTCCTTAAAATAGAAGGCAAAATATAGGATTTTGTAGCTGTTCTATTAAATGCAGGGAAGCTAAAAATAAATAAATAAATTTAACATAGGAATGTATCCTTTGGTATGCTAAAAACACTCTATAAATGTCTTTTGCACTTTGTGTTAATTGTACCAGGGCACCATGATAAGATTATTTAAAAAATATTTCTTTAAAATACTGTTATTACATTTGTTTAACTTAATAAGTTTTTATTTATAGATAAACATGTATGTAGAATGGTTTTTTTATATTTTCAATAATATTATGTAACAGGATTGATACAAATATTATTTAGATAGGTATTTCCAGGAAGAAAAAGAAATGCATTTAACTATTTTCTTCATTATCAAGTATTTAATGGAGTGAAATTTTATTTCCATATCAATAAACAAAATCCAAAGATAAATAAAATTCATATACAATTCTGTTAAGTCGCGAGAATGAGACTCAGGACCCCAGCATGATTGCCAATTGTTTTTACTTCCTTCTAGGGCTGAGCGCCGAAGAAACCGCAGCAGTCCTTCTGATATTTGGCTGCTCGCAGCTGTGGCCAGTGATGGCTCTTCAAATTTCCTGCTGCCACGGACTGACCAATTGCAGGTAAGCATGCTAATACATAACACCTTTCCCCACCTGATTCAGTTCAACTAATCTGAGCCTCGCCTACCATACATAATCACGTTGGTAGGCGGGGCTTTTATGGGTTCTACTGGACCTGCGCAACTCAGTCGCGGGTTGGGCTCTGGACTGTTCAGACCGATCTGTTGTTCCTCCTGTCCGTCCTCTTGGAACCTCCTGGAAGGTTGAGTCAGCCATGCCGCTCCCACCAGGAATTTTCTGGCTGGTTGAGTTGGCCCAGCCATTCCCGCCAGGGACTGCTTTCCTGCTATCCTTCTGGACCTGTTCCTGTCTCTCCCCGACCTGCCTTCTTCCCTGGTTTCAGGTACGTGTTTGTGTTTCCTGACTGGGATAGTGTTACTAGTGGTTGTTGCGTAGCTGTCAGGGTTTGTTCTGTTATTTCTCTTGTTTGTGGAGGGTCTCCCCCTCCCTTTCCATTTGTGTTTTGTCTGTTTGAGAGGTCTCCCCCCTTCTCTGGTTGTGTTTTGTTTGCTTGAGGGGTCTCCCCCCTCCCCTATGGTCATTTTAGAGGGGTCTCCCCCTTCTTCCCTGGGTTTGTTTTGTTTGTTTGAGGGGTCTCCCCCCTCTTCCATGGGTCTGTTTGGGTCTCCCTTCGTGGCTCTAGATCTGAGCTGGTCTATGTGCCTCCTCCAGCTCCTCCTGTCCTCGGTGTCTATGCTGTTTGAACGGGGTCCAGTTATCTGGGTCACTTTTTCTGGTATCCACAATGGCTCCCTCATGAGATTTTTTTGTGTTTATTGGGTCCCCTGTTTGAAATATACGGCAATTACTGGAGCAGTCTGCTGGTTTTTCTGGGCTATATGTGTAGTCTGTCTAGGTGTGATCTTAGTTTCCTCCCCATTAGTAACTCTGCTGAACTTTTATTTGTTGTGGCACTGGGTATCATATGATGAAAGCTTAGTAGCTTATCTATCTTTTCTTGTGTGTCCCCAGGCCCCAGCTTTTGTAATGTTTCTTTCATGTAATGTACTATGCATTCCGCCCGTCCATTCATGGCTGGGTGCCCCGGCGCTGTCAGTGCATGCTTTATCCCATGTTGTGCTAGAAACCCCTCGAATGTTGCTGCTGTGAATTGTGGCCCATTGTTGGATACAATTAAATTCGGCAATCCATGTGTTGCAAAAAGTTTCCTGAGCTGTCTAATGACAGCTTCTGTTGTGGTGGAATGCCTGATGCTTACCTCTAGCCATTTGGAGTAAGCGTCTACGACTATTAAAAATGTGTGTCCTTTGGCCTGCAAAATCAATGTGTAGTCTTGACCATGGTCCCCTTGGTGTTTCCCATTCATGTTTTGGTGCTGTGGGGGGTGTTGGCCTAGATTCCTGGCAGTGTTTACACGTTGCCACCCAATCCCCTATTTCCTTCCCTGGCCATCATACATAACTCCTTGCCAGGGATTTCATTTTTACAGTACCTGGGTGTCCCTCATGTAACAATTCTAGTATGCATTTCCTTAGAACATCCGGTATGACCACTCGATCCCCCCATCGTACACACCCCTTCAGCATTGAGAGTTCTGTTTGTCTATTCCGGAACGGTTTGGCGGTCTCATCACTCTTGGTTTCTGGCCATCCTTTTCTTACCCAGTTCAAAATCTGCACCAGAATTTTGTCTCTAGCTGTTTCCCTAGCGATGTCTGCTGCTGTTATGGGTAAGTTTTCTAATGTCTCTATTTGAAGGTTGATGTGGTTGGTGCTGGGTCGTCTTCTATGTCAGGTAGAGGGCAATGGCTAAGTGCGTCAGCATGATTTATGTCCTTTCTGGGTCGGTAGGTAAATTGTAGTTGTAGGCAGCCAAGAATTTCGACCACTGTGTAATTCGTGGTGACAGTATGTTAGGTGTAGCTTTGTTTCCTGTGATGATACCCAGGAGCGGTTTGTGGCCTGTGATTAGTGTGAAAGTTCTCCCATAGATATATTTGTGGAAACGTTTTATATGGTGACAGCGGCCAATATCTCTTTGTCCAATTGGCTGTAGTTCCACTCCAGCTTTGACAGAGTCTTTGAATAGAATGCTATGGGTGCTTCTTTCCCATCTAGTGATATGTGGCTGAGTATGGCACTGATGCCGAAAGGTGAAGCATCACAGGTTAGTGTTATTGGAAGTGTTTCACTGAATTGTGTTAGTACGCGGTCTGATGTGATCAAGTTTTTTATTTCTTGGAACGTTGTTTCTTCCCGTCGCCTCCAGGCCCAGGTTGCTCTCTTGTCAAGCAACCTGTGTAGTGGTTCCGCAATGGTTGCTTTCTGTGGTAGGAATATATTATAAAAGTTAATGAGTCCTAAGAAAGCTTGCAGATCAGTTTTATTTGTGGGTCTGGGGGCTTCTTTGATTGCTCTGACTTTATTTTCTGTGGAGTGGATTTCTTCACTGTCTATCAGATATCCTAGGAATTCAACTTTGCCAGTGGCTAATTGGCACTTCTTTTTTAATTTTAGTCCCGCCTCCTTGAATTTGCCTAGGACTTCCCTTAGGCAGTCTTGCAGTTGTTCTTTGTCCTTGGCTGATACCAGGATGTCATCAAAGTATGGTACCAACCCTTTTATCCTTTGCAATAGGCGTTCCATTAAGTTCTGGAACACCCCTGGGGTGACGCTGACACCAAATTGTAGTCTGTTGCATTTGAATGCCCCCCTGTGCATCACAATTGTCTGGGCTTCCGCTGTTTTGGGGTCGACAGGCAACTGTTGGTACACCTGTGTGAGGTCTAGTTTCACAAAGATTCCCCCCCCCCCCAAGGGAATGTAATAGATGCTGTACCACTGAAACCGGGTATGCGCTTTGTTGGAGCGCATGATTAAGGGTTGCTTTGTAATCCCCGCAGATGCGCACTGATCCATCAGGTTTAATTGGTGTAACAATTGGGGTTTCCCACTTTGCTTGGTCAATTGGTTCTAAAACCCCTTGTGTGACGAGCTTATTCAATTGCTCATTGATTTTTGGTTTTAGTGCAAAAGGAACCCGCCTCGCCTTTAATCTTATAGGGGCTATGTTTGGGTTTAGACTAAAAGAAATTGGGCCCCCTGGTACTTGCCCAGTTCTCCACTTAACACATCCCGGAATTCTTCCATCAGGTCCTCTTCCCACTCTGTTTCGGTAATGCTGTTTGTCCTTGGACTTGGATTCCTAATGGTGCAAACCATTCGAGTCCCAATAGGCTGGGTCAATTTCGGTCAACTATGGTTAGTGGAAGGACTCTGGTGTATTTTTTGAATGTTACTGTGAATTGTCCAGTGGGACTTTTGTTCCCCTGGTAGTGTTTCAGTGTTAATGTTTGTCTTTCGAGTCCTTCCTGGCCTATGTCTGGTATCAGTCTTTTTATGGTGTCCCACGATACCATTGATAAGTATGAGTCTGAGTCCCATCCGGCATGGCTAGCCTTCTGTAGTGACCTGCACATATACCTTCCTGGCGTTTGTCATGTTGGAGTGTCTGATGGTCACCGTTTGATGTGTTTCATCTCTTTTGTTGCTTGTCTCTTTCCTTCGCCTATTTCTGTTGTCTTGGTTCCAGCAGCTCCCTGTTTGTTTCTCCCTCTCTCGGGGGGGTGTTCCATCTTTGTCTAGGGCCGTAGTTTTTCTTGCTTGGCATGTCCTAGCAATATGTCCCTGCCATTCACAATGTTTGCAGATTGCATCTAGGAAACGGCACTTGGAACATGGATGGTTTCCCTCGCAGCCAGCACAGCAAAATTTCTTCCTTTTTCCATTCCAGTCTCTTCTGCCCTGTTCTGAATAAAGTTGATTTACCCCTTCTTCTTCCTCATCATCTTCTGATGGGGACTTGATGTCCTCATGGTGGGTTGTGGTGGTGTTTTGGGGGGTTTCCGGGGGTGCTTTGTTCATTTTCTGCATGGCTGCCACCAATTTCTGCATTGCTTCTGCTGTGGTAGCTTCTACTGCTTCTTGGAGCGTTATTTAGGGTTTGTTAATAATTGACCCTGTAGTGTAAGATCCTTCAGTCCTAGGACCACTCAGTCTCTCATGGCTTCATCCATATTTAGGAATTCACATGCCCCGGCGATGTCCCTCAGAGTTGCAACAAAATCATCGATGCTCTTGTCTTCTTTTTGGTCACACCAATAAAATTCATTCTTTTGATGAGGCAGGAGTCGGTTGGTGTGTAGTGAGCTCTCAGTATTCTTTCCAGGTCTGGCCAGGCCATCGTTTTCACATTGGTGGGTGCCGCTAATGCTTTGGCCATCTTGAATACTACGGGCCCGCAATGTGTGAGAAAGACGGCTCTCTTCCTGTGTTTGGATATATTATGGAGGTCACTCCCTTTGAGGAACATGAGGAATCGGTCGATGTACAATTCCCAGTCTTCGGTTGCTGGATCAAACAGTGCGGGTGGCGTGTTGTTGCCGGCCATTTTATCTCGATGCATTGCCGGTGTTCGTCAGTCGCCACATGCTCACTGGTTCCTTTTGTCTCAGTATCCCATCTTCGTCGCCAGTGTTAAGTTGCGGGAATGAGACTCAGGACACCAGCATGATCACCAATTGTTTTTACTTCCTTCTAGGACTGAGCGTCAAAGAAACCACGGCAGCCCTTTTTATATTCAGCTACTCTTGGCTGTGGCCAGTGACAGCTCTTCAAATTTCCCACCACCACGGACTGGCTAATTGCAGGTAAGTATGCTAATACATAACAAATTCTTTAGGAGATTTGACTAAGATTCAATATGCCGTTCCATACTGATTGTACTAGACTCACTATCAGTATTAAGCAATGTATTTATTACTATTGAGTTGATGTCCTTACTAGGATAAGAAAGTAAACTAGTGCACAAGGGCTAACTATTATAGCCTTTGAACCTGGAGCCAGGCCTATCAATCTGAACTATTTTCTCCACAGCATTTCATATTTTCCTGAAAAATGAGCCCCCTGTCTCACATATCCTCTTACAATATATCTGGGAACTGATCACATGTGTATTTTGCTATAGAATCCTGTTCTCTAGGAAGAAACCAAAATGGCTCAATAAGGATAAAGCTTCACTGAGTTTCATGGACTTCGTTAGAGCAACTTGTTTGACAATTATTTCCTTAATAATTTAAGGTTATTGTTTTTTTTTTAAAAAAGATGCAGAGCACTTGGGCTATTGAGCTTGTTGGGTGGTAAACTAATACTGTTTATTTCTGAACAAGCAATTGTAAATAACTAAACATTTCTAAGTATTATTTTGGTATAACTATGCCCGGCACAAGCAACTAGAGCCATTCTATTGACTTCTTTATTAACTTTATTGGCTTTATATTACAGGAATCTTCCCAGATTGCCTTCCTTCCCAGGAGGACAAGCAAATAAGTTTGCATAGATCTTGGGGTGGGTGGTGGGTCAGGTTTATGTCTCTTGCAGCTGAACAATCTCTCAGAACTAATTTCCTGCTTGATCTATTCTTCACCACACTTTAAGATGTGTGAACTTCACCTCCTAGAATTTTCCAGCCAATCCATGCTGCCTGGAATTCTGGAAATTTAAGACTATATATTTTAAAATTTCCAAAGTTGAAAAATAGTCATCTAAAGTAATCTAATAATATAACAGTGCCCCTGCCATTCCAATACACAAAAACATTATAGTAGTACCTTGGAATCAAGTTATATCAAATTCCCCATTGTAGCATTCCTAATGAACTAACCCGCAGTCTTCACTCCGGTCCGTGTTTCTAGTGGGACACACGGACCGTTTCTATTGGCTGATGCTATTTGACAGCCGGCTATAAAAGGAGCTGTCAAACGGCATCAGCTGTTGCCACCAGCTGACTGCCTCGTTAGCACGGCAGCCGCAGCAACACTTTATTCTTGCAACAAAGTTACAGTTGAAGTTCGCTCCGAGTTTTGCCTCAGGTTATTACCACCGCTCTACAACACTGGCGATGAGGGTGGGATACCAATAAGAGGCAGCCGGGCAAAGAATCGCTGAGTGAAGTCACTACAAAAAGAGCCGAAGTCACTACAAGCTGATTGTCAGTTAAAGAGCTATTGTCGCTATTTGCAAGTGCGAAATTCAACTTTCCTGCGGAAGAGATGGCACCGCCGAAGCGAGATGACTTTGAACCCTGCATTCCCACCTTTCAGGCTGGCAACTGAGACATGGGAGTCCTACAGAAACTGATTTGACTGCTTTCTAGATGCCATAGACCTTGCTGACGCTACCACCCATAGGAAAAAGTCCTACTTTTTAAGTTTTTGCAGAGCCACAGTGTTTGACACTGCTACGACATTATTGGCTCCACGTTCAATCAAACTGTTCCTTGGGAAGAATTGCAGGAAATTCTTTCCAACCACTATTCCCCTAAACCATCCCAAATTGCCAGAAGACTTGCTTTTAGGAGACGGATTCAAGCTGAGGGAGAAACTATTAGTGAATACATGGCTGCCCTAAGGACAGCCACTTTGCATTGTGGTTTTAGAGACTATCTAGAGGACATGCTATTAGGCCAAATAGAGTCAGGGATTTAAGGCTACAAAGGCATCTATTGGCTAAACGAGATTTAACCCTAAAGATAGCTATTGAAGAGTCTCAAGCTGCTGAACTATCTGAACTTTCAGCAGCAGAAATTCAGGGAAATCCAATTAGCCAGAGTAGCTCAGCTGTCCATTACGACGAGGCATCCTTAGAAGGCTCTGATGGGGCTAACAATGTAAATTGCCTCAGGCAGCAAAAAACCAGTCAAGGGGAAATCAAGCCAAACTCCATTCTACCTCCCTGGCATCAGCCCATTTGCCTAAGCTGTGGGGCAAACCACCTCAGGGCATCCTGCAAGTTCAGGAATGCCATTTGTTTAAAATGCCAAAGGAAGGCTCATTTAGCCAGGGTCTGTCAAGCAGGAAAGACTTTTGCCTTTAGTTTTAGTGGATGGTGCCCTCCCTAGCCTGTTGGGATTAGACTGGTTCCCTGCCCTTGGCCTCCACGTAACCGGAATCCACTCTATTTCAAATGCTGAACTGGATACCTTGTTTAAGGACTATGCTGATGTGTTCAGTGAGGGGCTGGGTTGTTATTCAGGAACCCCAATATCATTCAATTTGGACCCTCAGGCAGTGCCAATCCATTGAAAGCCTCGTAGGGTACCATTTGCAATCCGCCCCAAATTAGACATTGAACTGGACAAATTAATCAAACAAGGTGTACTGGAGCCTGTGGACTTCACAAAATGGGAGACCCCAATAGTTACACCCCTAAAGAAAGATGGTAGCATGAGAATCTGTGCTGATTACAAGGTGTCATTGAACAGATATTTACAAATAAGTGCCTATTCAGTCCCTGTTATCCAGCACCTCCTACATTCTTTTGAGCCAGGAACCATTTTTGCTAAATTAGACATGTCACAGGCCTATCAACAGTTCCCTGTTGATGACACAGCCGCTGAACTGCAGACTATAGTAACGTACAGGGGTGCTTTCAAATGCAGGTGTCTCCAATTTGGCGTAAGTGTAGCCCCTGGGATTTTCCAATCCTTAATGGAAAGACTTCTCCAAGGACTACCAGGCATTGTTCCCTACTTTGATGACATTTTAATATCTGCCATTGACAAGTCTCAGTTACTGCAAGTCAGAGCAGTCCTCGATCATTTCAGACAGCATGGCCTTAAGTTAAAAAAAGACAAGTGCACTATTGTCACCAAACAAGTAGAATTTTTGGGATACAGAATTGACGCCTCTGGTATACACCCAATTGAGTCCAAACTGAGGGCTATCCACAAGGCACCCACGCCTACTAACAAGACTGAGCTCCAGGCCATCTTAGGACTTCTTAACTTTTATGCTTCATTCTTGCCTCACAAAGCTTCCGTTGCAGAGCCTCTGCACAGACTCCCCCTGGCACTGGGGACCTAGGGAAGCCCATGCCTTCCATGCTGTCAAATCATTACTTACATCCAATGCTGTCCTGATACAATTTAATGAACAATTGCCTTTAGTTCTAGCTGCAGACGCTTCTCCTTTTGGCATTGGGGCTCTTTTAAGTGATAGACTCCTAACGGTTCTGAGGCACCCATTGCCTTTTTCACCAGGACCTTTTCCTCAGCCGAGTGCAATTACAGCCAAATTGACAAGGAGGCTTTGGCTGCAGTTGCTTCTGTCAAAAAATTCCATGAGTTTCTATATGGACACCATTTCGAATTGATCACGGATCAGAAGCCTCTGTTAGGCCTGTTGTCGGGTGAAAAACAAACCCCTCAGATTTTGTCTCCAAGAATGACCAGGTGGACTTTATTTCTGGCTGCCTATTACTATACGCTGGTTCATCATCCCGGCAAGAGTCTATGCCATGCTGACGCTCTTAGTCGCTGCCCTCTGCCTGTTCCTGTTGAAAACCCTGCACCAACTAATGCTGTTTTCCAGATCAATGATCTCAAACTCCCCATCACTGCCCTTGACATCACTGCCCATTCTTCTAGGGACAAGATAATCACCCAAGTTCTAGACTGGGTGGGAAGAGGGTGGCCAGCAATTTCTTATGCCCCCGAATTCCTGCCCTTCAAAATCCGCCAGCAAGGACTGTCTTCTTTGCAAGGCTGTTTACTTTGGGGAACTAGGGTAGTTATCCCTTCCAAGTTGCAAGACTCAGTTTTAGAGGTCCTGCATGAAGGCCATCCTGGCATTGTCAGAATGGAGGCTCTGGCTCGTAGTTATGTATGGTGGCCAGGCATGGAGGCTCAAATTACAAGTTGGGTGAACGCTTGTCAGCCATGCCAGGCTACCAGACCTGTTCCACCCACATCCACTCCAGGCAAGTGGGAAGATTCTGGGGCCCCTTGGTCCCGATTGCATATTGATCTGGCTGGCCCCGTTCATAGGCGTACATTCCTAGTAATGGTAGATTCATTTTCAAAATGGATAGACCTGGCCTTAATGGCCACCACAACTTCATAAGCCATCACTAAGGCTCTAACAAGGATATTCGCTACCCATGGCCTCCCTGACACCATTGTGTCTGATAACGGCCCCCAGTTTACTTCCTGTGAGTTTGAGGTTTTCCTAGCCAACCTAGGGATAAGGCACGCCCTTACAGCTCCTTTTCATCATGCCAGTAATGGCCTGGCTGAAAGGGCAGTCAGGTCAGTTAAGGAGGCCCTGTAAAGGTTTGGCCCTATAGATTGGCACTCTAACCTTGCTAGGTACCTCTTGACCCAACACACTACCCCCTGTGCCACCACTAATAAGTCTCCAGCTGAGCTCCTCATGGGCAGACGTCTCAGAACCACCCTAGACAGGCTCCATCCTCATTATACCCCAGTCACCCCCCTAGGGTCAGAAAGCCAGACAAGGGAGTTCGCTCAACATGACCGGGTCTACGCCCGGAACTACGTGGGTCACCCCTTGTGGGTGCCAGGGCGAATTGTGGCAGTAACAGGTCCTAAATCTTACAGGGTCCTGCTGCAAGATGGACACATCTGGCGCCGGCACATCGACCAACTTAGATGACTCTGGAGTGCAGTTACAGATGGCCCTTGTTACATCCCGAACAAAAAGGAACTGCTGGCGCACACAGAGACTTCCTTTAGGCACTACAAGCAAGCAAGCCTACCTGGACTGCCATCAGTCCCTCGCCCAGAGTCGCCCGAATCCGAGACACCAGTTTCTTCGGCTCCAGAAGCAGCCCAGCAAGCAGAGGACTTCTTTCCCACAGCAGCTCCAGCAGAACTGAGATGATCCGGCTGCCCGCGCAAGCACCTGGCCTACCTTAAAGACTATGCATGCTCCGTTCTGGGGGAAAGGAGTGTAGCATTCATAATGGACTAACCTGCAGTCATCACTCTGGTCCATGTTTCTAGCGGGAACACAGACCGTTCCTATTAGCTGATGCTGTTTGACAGCCGGCTATAAAAGGAGCTGTCAAACGGCATCTGCTGTTGCCGCCAGCTGACTGCCTCATTAGCACGGCAGCCCCAGCAACCCTTTATTCTTGCAATAAAGTTACAATTGAAGTTCGCTCCGAGTTTTGCCTCAGGTTATTTCCGCCGCTCTACAACACCTGTAGTCTAAATTTACTAGTAAGAGCTATTGGATTTAGGTAAATATTTCTTTCCAATTGTCTATTCCTATTTTTCTCCACTACAATTAGAGTTTTTTCAAGGTTTTTCCTAAGCAAATTTCTTCAGCATTCACACTACATTCATTTCTGAGGACCTCTCCCTAACAATGTCTCAATATTATGGCCACTAACTAGAAAAGATTTATACAAAATAATGGAGACCGGGGCTATCAATAGATATTATTTACATAAATTTCTTTTTATATTTCACTGCTTATTCTTTATTGTAAATCCTGCAGTCTGAAAGAATTATATTTATGGCAACAACTGAATATGTATGTGAATCTTTACTTTGAAAATATCTCTGCTTACTAAGATACATTTATTAGATTGTTTTTTTTTAATCTGTATGTCTTTGAACATTAGAAATCCTATGGATATATTCATATGGGACATTTTTCAAATATTTTGTCTCTCTTTAAAAAGCTCACATTAAAAGTTTCTTTTTGGCTACATTTGTGAGCAGAAAGGGCACTGTCACTGTCAACAATTATTGTCTGGCATCTCTAGTTTAGATTCATATTTAAGCATTATTTTCTTGCTTCTAACTGTTTTCCCAAGAATACATTTTTTTCACACCTCAACACAATAAGATCTTCAGATTCAAAATACACTTAAACATTTTGATGACTAAGTGCATCCAAAAAGTAAAATGTAATAAAGAATGAAAAGTTAATACCATATAAAATCATAGCATCATTGCATTAGAATTCAACCAGCATTGATCTGAATTCTTTTTAACCAAGGGAACACTAGTTATGATTAGGTCACATATGGTCAATCTGTGTTTTTAAAATCTGTACCTTGTAGGTCTCAAGTTGTCTCTGCTATTGTTCTCTTTCCCATAACCCAATTGTAAAAAACTCTAGTTTAAAATTTGGGTTTTTTTTCTCTTTGAATAAATTATCTGGTTCAAATTTTGGCACCTTCAAGTAAGAAAAAAATCCATGTTTCAATCCTTTAGGATCATTGTCAACCAGTAAAGAAAATACTGTGTTAGACAGATCAATCATCTAATTTGGTATAAGGCATGTTGCAGAGAATCGTAAACACATCTATATTAAAATCTTTGCCGTTCCTCCAACTTGACTTTTCCTCTGTGGGTTACAGTAATTACTAAAAGATATAGCAAAAGCAGATGTTATTATTTACTTTTTTAAACCTTGGTTTTCATATTAATTATGTCTGTAATTCTGGTGTGCTGCTTTTATAACAGTGATAAATTAAAGAAGCAGTCTCAGTTAATGTGTAAGGCAAGGCCATTTAAACTAAGTCAGTCTGAAAAAAAGTTCCTACCAGTGGACTGGATTTAAGGATATAAGTGCTCATAGTGAAGAAGAGGTCAAAGAGACAAACAATATAACGGTGAGGATTTGTAAAAACTAAAACAGATATGTGATTACAGTGAAGCAAAGGTCAAAAAATTCTAGGGGGAAAAACACAATGCAATCTGAAGTACAAACAATTGGATTACAAAAAAAACGTATTCCAGGATCTAAGTGCTCTTATTGATGATGAATATGTTTCAGCTTCCATCCAAGCACATATGGTATTATTAGTTGATTAATTATGAACACTGGTAATGCAAAGCCACTTGCTATTTCCAAATAAGGGGGCTTTAACTGTAGGTCTATAGAATCTTCCATATCTGTGAATTGGGCATCCACAGGATCTAAACACTTTTATTAAAATGCTGAAAGCAACTTTGCCTCATTGTGACACAAGTTCTGCTTGTTTCAAAAGAAAATGTGGTGGTATTATTATGCAAGTACAAAACAGGAAGAATTTTAAACACTATGGGACTCTGCAACCATCATAAATACATACCATTTGCCAAGCATCCAAATTATGATCATGGGATCATGGAGTGCCGTGATGTTCAAAACTGTGAAGACTAGCTGTAAGTCACTTTTTCCAGTACTGTTTCCCTAAATACAGTGACTGATGACATAAGAATGAGAAGACAATTCAATGAAATGAAATCTTATTATGGGATACTGCAAATAGAGGGCAAGCTACTTCAGAATGGACATGTTGCTTTCTATTCCTGATCTTGGATGGATGACTGAAGAATATATCATGACTGGTAATGGGATATTATTAGAATGGATAGGACCACATTTCTCAATTCTTTTCTGTGTTTGGAATTTGTTGTGCTTAAATAGCAAAACTGGTGCTTTAAGCTTTAGAAAGATTTAATATATCTTCCTTCTTAAACCTCAAAAAAAGCCATTTTGTTTCTAAAACGCCAAATCCTAAACCCTCCAGTGAAAGAAAAAAGTCCAAAATTTTCAACTCTGTCATATAATGATTCCCTTTTTTTTGCTTTGTTAAATAAAATAATAACAGTGTAATAACAGTTCAATTAAAAATCAACAACCCACAAATAACTTATTTTTCATGTTATAGAAATATCAGCAATCATATCGTCTGATTTAAATATTAGCAATATAATAATCCATACATAATATGAAACTAAATTAAAAAGAAAAAAGTGAAATAGACAAAACAATCTCATAAAATTGGAGTAGATTTCTCAAAGTGCTGGTTTTTCTTTTCTTAGAAGAAGCCAACTATAGATATTGACAAGCAGAATTATCCTTCCAATATTGCATAATTATCATGGTCATATTCTTGTCCAATATCTAATTTATCCCTTCTCAAATTTTACTAGCTAATTTTATTTCATATTATATTTTAATATTTTTTTTCATGTAAAAAGCTATGTACAACATAGCTTCCAAACACAGTATATCTTGCAACACCAGATACAGTACTGTAAAAATTTAGCATTACTGAATAATAATTTCTAAGTTAGGCCAAACAAAAGCTCTACTGAGTAAATTCTTATTTCAGCCTATATCTGGTGGCGTGTTCACATATTGTGTGTGAACAGAGTTGGTATGAATATCATTCATATTAATAAAATTCACAGTAATATTAGTAATCTCTATCACATTTATCAAATTTAAGTAATCCTCATAATATTGTTTAAACATACATAAAAATGCCTAGCATCTGTAAACTTCTAATCTTTCTATTATTTTTGTTCATTCTATAAAAAATATATATTCTAATATTTCCCCTATCTAATTTTATTTCTGCCTCTTTCGGCTTACAATCAGGCTACTTTAATATTTAAAGGGCAATTCTTTCTATCTATCATCTCTTCTTCTATATAGTGCTTCAATTGTTATCCATTTTTTTAAATTTGCCTCTCACACTCCTCATCTTTATCTCTATCTGCATCTCTATCTTTCTTGTTCAATCTAAACATTTCTCCCAGTACAATTTTATATTGCCAATTCTTCCAGATGTCTGCGCATATCCCAGTCTCCTTATCAAAAGTATCTTCCTGTCTCTCCAACTGTCGATTTGTCTGTTTTATTTTCTTCAGTCTTTCTTCCTTTAACAGCAATTTGTCAGTCCTATTTTTTGCTCCTTGATTTATTTGTTGAGGTGGCTAATCCATCTGTTCTATCTGCTCTTTTTGCTTGCCATTTATCTGGTCTTCCTCTTCATTGAGTTGTTGCTTCATTTGCTGATTTTTCTGAATTTTTGTCATATTTTTTCCCTGTTCATATTCAATTTTCTGGCTTGAGTAATTTATTTCATCTAGTCTTTCTGTTCAAGGGTTCTAGTTCAAGGGAAGTTTGATTTTTATTCAATGTTCTTTGCAAAATGTTTTCCATTTTTCCATCTATACCATCAGTTTAATCCATAATATTTTGGAACAACGAAGTCATCTCATTAAAAAGTCCTTTTATTTTCACAACTGTTCCTTCAACTCCAGCCATAAAAGCAATAAAGGTGAAATAAACACTAAAGCCACAATCTAGTTCAGAAAGAGTTCAATTTTCCAATCATTAGTAGATGGGGCTCTCCTCTCAAATTTCCATGCTGCTTTTTTTCCCCCAGCAGTTATTTATTTCACTCAAAATCCATTTTTTTGTTTTGTTTTCCTTGGGTAATTTTTAAAGAAAAGAAAAACCATCTCATCCAGAAACAAACTCTGTTCACTGTTCTCTTCGATCGTGCACTTAGGTGTTCTGGCTGTCCCCAGCTTCATGGCAGCCATGTTGACTGCCACTGTTCCTTATCTTCAGATGACAGGATTTTCCAAGTCAGGGAAAAAAAATGTGGCTCTCCTCAACATGCAAGGCACCCCACTTTGCTTCACCACTCCTACAGTGTGGTTATTGCTCCTTTCGGAGCCCTCCAGTGGGGAGAGCTCGGAGCTGGGCCATGGAGTTTGCAGTCATCACCTCCGATGCCACCGGAAGCACAGCCAGAAGTCCACATTTGGAATTTTGTGAACGTATGGTGGATATTTTCATAAAAGGGCTGCTACAAACTGGAAATGGAAATGGAATACTTCAAAATGTCTATTGATTAGAAAAAATAATGTTTAAGATGATAGCAAAATAACACCTATACAATAATAAAATCATGGGAGTGCTGCAGTTATATACCTGCATCAAGGCATTTTGAGCAAGTATTTAAGCAATGCATAAATGTGATTATGTCATGACATATTTATTATTTGCCCTTGGCTTATTCAGAGGACCAAATTAGTAGGATCTTTGAGTGATTAAGAGCAAATAATAATGCTAGAAGCTAGTGCTTGGTTTCACAAAACGATAGTATCCTATTTTTTAAAAAAACCAAAGTAATATTGTTTTTAAAAAGTAAGAATAGGAATTCTTGTAAGTAACAGGATTTATTTAGGACAAATTGTTCTCTACAAATACCACATTTCATATACTTTGGTAGAAAGGTATTGGAAGTGAATTGTCAAAGTGGTGTGTATATGTACATACATAATACACAATACTTGAAGAAATTGGACTGCAATTTCTGTATCTTCCCTAGGTTCAAAGCTTATCAAGGGAGTCAGAAAGCAAGAACAGTACAGACAATCTCCACTTTAAAAAATGTCAACATCACTGAAAATTTCAGAGAAAAAAAAATATCCCAGTTCTTTGTCAAAGAATCAGAGGCATGAAGAAATGTCTGATTATAAATGGGACAGTTTTGGCTGTCAAATTGACCTATGAATTCTACTAGTAGATGAAAGACATATCTATAAGACATGATTATCTATATACTGGAAAAACTCTTATTTATTTATATATTTATATACTCACATTAACTCAAACAACAATTTTTGAATCAAGGTACCTAAAATCTGCTAGCTTAAAGAATGCATAAAAAAATTCTGGGACCCATTTCTCCTGTGGAATTGAAATTTCCATCATGTTCAGATCAGTTTTATTCACAAACTCATTATAGCGTTCAAATGTTCCCACTGTGACATGAATATGATTTCCTACACTGCCAGTTTCTCACAAGCAAAGTCCATAGGAAAGCTGGCAGGAAGTCACAAGTCACTCATGCTCCCGCTGTTTTTCTGCTCACCTGTGGTCATTTTGTTTAGATAAGTAAATATTGTTGACATTCAATGTTGAAATTTGTTTGCCATTAAAATATGTTTTATATTTATGAAATACTGATACAGGATCATCCAGCATTGGGATTAAAAAAATACCTAAAAGGATAATGTTAATTTTTATCACAATAGACTCTTTCAAAGGATTATCCAATGGATCATTGAGTTGTCTAATTGCTTCTAAACTAAAAAGTTGTTGAAATAAAATTATGTAAAATAGGGAGACTGATATATAACAAAAATACTTCAACAGTTTTTATTGTAGTGATACTTATTTCTCTTGCTTTTTGATTAAAACTGGGCCCAAGTAATCATATTTAATTTGATTAAATCTTGTTCCAAACTGGCTATATTTCTGGCACAAGTTTTAGGAAATGCTCTCTAAAAGCAAACACTCTAAATTCATTTTACAGTCTCCAGTTTTGTGTTGGAGGATCCTTAAAGAGTAACATTATTTTAATAAATCATTTTGAGTGTTTTTCAACACTGCTTAGTCACATATTTGTTGGTTTTAGAATCCTCTATCAAGTGATATTACAGCCAAGAGATCATCATAGAGATAAAATTAAATATGTTAAGAAATGATATAATTAAATGGATTTTACTTGTAACCAGGGGTCTGTGTAATTAAATTGGTGTAGTTTTTTTTTACATCACGTTGGTATAATAATTCTACCTTTGCTGCCAAAAATAATCAGAATTCTGGATATAGACATTTACTGAAAAACATTAGCAGAGAAAAAGCTGACATGCACATCTAAGGAACAATATTCAAACTACATTCCCCATTATCAGCATGTCCAGATGTGTTTCTTCATAAAGTTTGAAGCCTAAGGTTTCAAAAGAAGACAACGTTTCTGACTGCTGAAATAGTCACTATTCATACTATAACACCATTCACTATTTTCAGTAAGATCTCCTCATATATTTAAAATATTTCTTTGATTTCAAAAGTCAGAATTTACGTAGAAATATTACTCCAAAGTCCAGCTTTTAAAACAATGTTCTCCCTTAGTGTTTTGATTCTTGCAAGAAAAAGAATCTGTATAAATAAGCCTGTTTACTTCCAGATTTTTTTTTTTTAAATTGCCCCAGCATTACTAATTTTTCCTTTTTTCTTTTTTTTAAAAAATAAAGTTTTATTTGGGTTTTCACACATACAAAATACAAGTAAAACATCTTTTTGAAAATAGCATGGTCCCGGGTTGAACTTCTTTATACAGACACAAAACTCAATTTCATGCTCCTATTTGTGTTCTTCCATATCTTATATTATTCTACATTTTCTATATAGTTTTTCCCCTTTTAATTTTCTCAATTTTATTTTGATTATCTCATCTCAATTCAAATCATTATATTTATACTTTTGTCTGTTTCAATTTCATATTATCTTTTCTCATTAAACAAATTTTCTCCTGTAGTTACTAATTGGAGTATGACACCTTTGTATCTTTTAATTACATCCATTCAACTCTTATTTAAACTTCAATATATACCTTAAGGTTATGACCTTCAATATAATACATAACTTCCAATCGAATTCTGCTTGGTACATTCTTATAATACACACTATATTCTTTTTTTAAAAAGGATTATAAATATATGCAATTATAAACCCTCATTCCATTCCAATTCAGTTCTATCATTAATAATCATTAAAATCTTAACATCTTTAACACTTCTTTTCAATTAAATATCATACTTCCTTAAAGACATATAATCTCCATAATTAATTTTTCCCTTATTTCTCTTCACATATGTTTTGTAAATCATTAAATATTCATTTTGTTACATTTATTTATTGACAAGCATTCCACTGAATTACGATAGCTATTTTATCAAACATTTTAATCATACATTGTTTCATATTTTCTAAAATTATTTCTATTTCTAATGTAACAATACTATCTTATGTACCTTTGCAGAATCCCCTTTTCCATTAAATTTTCACCCATTATCTCTAAATAGGTCCTGTTTCTCTATATTTTGTTTCTGTCCTTTATAAATTCTTTTCCTTTCTTTCTTCCCTCTCATCTTCTCCCTCCTCTTTTTACTCCCTTGTCTCTGTACTTCTAATTTTCTCTTCTGCATTTCCCTCTTCTGTTGCTTTCTGATTTGATACTTATTTTTCACTCTATTTTTGAGTTGTTTTTCCCAATCTTAAACTTTCCATTCTCTTTCCCCTCTTTCCTTTTTCCCCCCCACCTAAGATCATTTGTTCGTTAAAGATGGCTGCTTCTTTGTCGCAATCTTCTTGTTCTGCAGGTATTTCTTGTTGTTTCTCATAATTCCAAATCTCCATTACTAAAAACTGAAATACAAAGCCAAAAGAACCTCTCCCTTCTTTTGCATCTTCTTTGTGCTTTTTAAGTTCCATTTTCAGTTTTTCTAAAAGTGGAGCCATTTTAAAAAGTTTTAAACAACCACCCAATTGATTTTAGTCATTCAAATACAATAACCAAAAATCCAGATATCATCAAGTAATCCAAATAGTCCCAAGTTATTTTTTCTTATTTCTTTTTCCACTTTCTCTTCCTGGGGTTTTTGTTGCGATATTTCAGTTAAAATATATCTTTTGGAAGTCTTGTTGAGATTTTGCTGTAAGTTCTTTTTAATTCCAGGCAGTCTCCTCTCTTCCAGATCCTGCCCTTTTATTCTTTTTCTCTCCTTTCCTGTTTTCAAAAGCTTTTGATTATCCAGAAATCTTTATTATCCCTTTGACTTTTTATTTTCAGCATTAAATGCCTATTAATGTCAAAGTGGATTTTTTTTTCAATTTCTTGCTTAAGTCTCTTAGCTGTCAGTATAGGAAAAGGAGAAAAAAACCCAAATCTTTTCCCTTTTCTTTCTCCTTCACACCTTAGAAATCTTCTTAGGGAACAATGTTATTGTTTTTTTTTTAATAGTTTCAATTCCAGGGTACTTTATTTGTTGCTTTTGCTGTTTGACCTGGTCAACCAAAACTTTCTCTTCTTATCTTCCTCCTGCACATTCTTTTCTGGTGGAGTTCTTCTTTGTGGTGGCCATTTCTGACCACTGCTACAACCGCCTTAGGGGAAAGGAAGTAAAGGCCAGCTGGGGAGGAGAGATGTGGCTGTCCTCAACCCTGCAGGCAGTCTCCCCCTTCTTCACCACATCTACGGGGTGGCTTAGCCCCGAAACCAGCCAGCTCAGGGCGCTCCAGAGACGAGGTTTTGGTCTGTCACCGAAGAAGCTCAAATCGGAAGTCCACTAATTTTTTCTTATTATCCATTCTCTACCAGTCTTTCTTGGCAGCCTCTAAAATTACATCTTCACCTTAGTTCTACCTACATCTCCATATTTTTAAATATATACAACTGATGTCTTCATATACGTAAATGTTATGCACATTAACAATTTGTAGGCTTATTGGCATCTTTTTAAGTGGAGTCTACTGTATCCAATTGGCTATACACAAGGCCACAGAAGCATGTGCTTCAATAGCATTATTGCTACTTCCTTCTGTTTCAGAGGAGAAGCTGATAGATACAAATACAGTGCCAACACCAGGGATATTGTATGAACATAATTGTGCATGCCTTACGCATACATAGAGAGAATATAGTAATAGCCTTTAGGTTTTTATATACTGCTCATTGGGCTTTACAGAACTCTCTGAGTAGTTTGCAATGTAAGTATTATTTGTATATTTTCCTGAACAATCTAGGTCCTCAGTTGAATTTATGTGAATTTTTATTATATTGAATCTGAAAAATGCTCTATCTGCCTCACTATTCCCTATATTTACCCTCCCCAACCTATATGCTCCAAATGTGCTACTTACCAACAAAACCAAGGTTATGATGGTTTTATTGGTTCTGATTTGGAGCAATTGAGTCCAATGCATATTGAATTGGCATCCTTTATAATCAAGGATAGTGCTTAAAGCCATATAACATCAAAGGTTTCTTATCAAGCAATGTAATAATTTAAGATGGTAAATGACCTAGTCCTAAATTTTTGTATTTGGCCACGGTTGAAAATATTGGTCATTATTTTCACATTCTGCACATTGTTCTGTCTGACCTCACTTTTATTCCACTTGACCAACCATGAGTCATGTATTTTAGACTAATATACCAGAATAATAAATTCTTGAACTTTGTGAAGTTTATGCTATGTCAAGTATATTAAAGGTAAGGCTAGAATTATTCTTCTGAAATTCATATGAGTGCATTTTATTATGAATTGGTATGATTTGTATATTTTGAAATTTCCAATCTGTAAGTTCCACTACTGTTAATTTAGTTTTAAGAAAAGTGTCATTTTAAGTTCTTTTAAAATTAATTTTGATATACTTTAAAATTATATTTTAACCAGGATATTAACTATATTTCATCTGCTTATTGATGAAAGCTGATTGATAATATTAAATGTCAGATCATCATTCTCAAAGACTTGGGAAGATAAAAAATATGAAGCATACTAAGTATTATACAATCTTTCCCTAACTGATAGACCCTAGATAGACTGAAATATAACTTCCAAAGCATTATCTTATCAAAATGTTAGTTGGTTTAAAGCAACAGGCAAAATATTAAATTCAAACCAAGATTCTATCCCTCTAGGTTAAAAAAGTCATAAAACATGCTAAATTATAGTTTTGAATATATTGCACACAAAAGCATATTATAATATACATTTATTTATATAAACTGTCTTCTAGGTTTATTACATTTCCTAAAGACACAATCACTGAAAGTATGTCAAAGCTGTCAATTATAGTTGTCAACCTTGCACTAATCCAGGCTTTAAAATCAAAAGAAAAAAGTTTCACATTATTTATTACTATGTTCCAATATTTTGAATTCTTCTACAATAATCCACTAAATACATTTAAGTCTCTTTGGTAAATGGTACATAGTGCTATATGTAAAGGATCATCACTAGAGCCAAGGACATTGATGATAGACATTTTTCTTATCTATCTCATATTTAATTTTAATGTTATTTATTTTTCAAACAATACTCACTGTTCTTTTTATAAAACATGATCTCTCCTTTGAATTCTATTTTTTCTTCCAATGACTTTTCAATTTGGAGAATCATTTGCTCATTTGTTTCAGCACCATATAAAAATTTACAGCTACAGCTCTTCTGCATGACTTCAGTTCGTGCAAATCCAGAGAGCTCACAGAAGCCATCGGAACAGTAAACTATGGGGAATCCTTTAGCCACCTGAGCATTGGCAAGAATGAAATTACTATCTGTAAAAAAAAGATAAAAATACAATATTTATAAATGTGATCTGCTTATTCAATCCCCCCATATACTTTCCCCAGATGATTTCCTCTAGATACTGTAAGCCATAAAACCAACAATGCCAGGCAGAATATTTCATGATTAGGAATAAGAAGTTCAGCTCAAAACATCTTAAATTTGCTTGGTTGAAGAGGCACAGTGTTACACTACCTCAAAGACTTGTTCACAACTGAGTAATATAGAAATTCCAAAGTATCTGCTAAGAAATTAATGTTTTGAATGATCTTCTTAATATTGGATATATTAACATTCTTAATATTAGATATTTGAATAGGATCACAAATATATAGAAAACAAGGTTTTGTCATTTTATAGGGTACTTGAATGAATTTCTAAAAAACTATTCTTCATCAAATTAAAAATAAAATGAAACAATCATTGAGACATCTTGGCAGATGAAGAGACGTCCATTTTCAGTCATGGAAAGAATGTGGATTATTACTATTAATCCAGTTAATAAGAAAAGTAGGAACACTTTTGATTCTTTCAGATGCCTTTGCTGAACCAATCATGTATTTCTTTCTGCATCCAAGAACACTATCCATATTACTGAGTTTAATTTTTATGAATGTATATTTATACTACTGAAAATTATAACATATTTACTTTAATGCCTTATTTAATAATAAGGCATTAAAACCAGAAAATTCAATTAAAAACTATAGACAATAAAAAAAAAATAATAAAATACAAATAACCAACCGAAAGTTAAAGAAACACTAACTTCCAAAAAAAGTTTGGAAAAGTCTTTCTTAATATGTTTCTGGTATTACCAAATTGACTCTTGGGGAAAGGCTCTTCCATTAACTGGAAATATTAATATTAAATATTAAGAGGCACCAGCTCTGAGCACTGTCCTGTTTCTGGCAGGCATCTATCATACTCAGGTTATGTATTGAAGAAGATGACCCTGATGTAGAGAGTATAAAATTCGATTAAAATTCTATTTGGAAACTTATCAGAAACTTATCTACTGTACCTTGGTATAGCTGTCACAAGACTGTGTTGGTTCTCGCTCTTCAGTTGGACTCTATAGCAATTAGCAACTACAGTTCTTAAGTAGCATTCAAAACCAGCTCCCATACAAAGTGTGTTTCTTTACCATATAAAGTAGTAATTGATTCCAGTGATGTCAGTAATTTAGTGTTGCCTGTTACTTAGGGAGTTTTTACATGCCATGATCATGTATATGCCTACTGCACAGCCAATAGGATCTTAACTATTCTCAAATTGGTCTTGCATTTATACTCAAAAGTTTTTAATTCCCTGCCCCCCAAATTTATGCAAGTCCATGAATAAACAACCATAGCTAGAAAAAGGAAAAATTTATCCCTTTCTGCCATGAAAATTGATCTTACCAATGAAATTCAAATACAAGATACTGCTATTCAATAATTTAGGCAGTAACGTTTCTCTATATCAGTTTATAATAAAGCCATCAAAGGATGAGAATATTCCTACTTTGTACAGTGAAATGATGGACACCTACTTCACTATGTTACACTGGACTACATACATTGATTCTAACTGAAACAAAAAGCTCAGAGGTATCATGCTGAAACATTCTTTTTCTATTCTAAAATTTCAAATTGTTTCAGTTTATTTTTAAGCCTGTTTTATAGTAAAGTTTTCAAAGTTGTTATTGTGGAATCTTTCTATTCTAAAATCCAGTATGTAATTTATGATTCAAACTCTTCTACTGATTCTATACAAACTCAGATTATTTTTACATTGTGCTACAGGCTCCTTACAAGTATATACATTTATTACTCCTTTAAAATGAAACCTACTTCCCCACTTCTTGATTCTGACAATACATATACAAAAGCTTTTTTCTGGAATTATTCACAATGTTTAAACAGATTTCATTTGCTGAACATGTATCCACTAGCTACATAATTCAAGTCATTGTTTGACTCCACTAACCACTTCTTTGCTTTCCTAAATGGAAAATGACTATTATTATCAGTTAGATGACTTTTTATATGCTGCTTCCACTGTCAAAACAAAATCAGATTCCATGCTAGTACAAGAATTAAAATAATATGCTTGCTGTATAAATGGATGATTGAGGCTCTGTATTATAGTTAATAATAATATTATCTAAAAATCATCTGTAACTTTCAAATAAATTTATTCCTGGATTTATTATTCTCTCAGTTAAATTCAGTATAAATTACACAAAGCACAAAGGAACATTGAATAGATTAAAAGGGATTCAAGTGATGCTAATTAATTATAAAAGGATCTCAACATCTTTTATAGCATAAAAATGCCAAAAGAATGCAGGAATGGGATAAAAATTTGGCATGTTATATTAATGTAGATATAGAATGTCTGCATAAATCCTCTATGATATGTATACCTGACTAATCTCTAAAATTGCTAAATTACAGTACTATTGAAATAGTTTTCTGGCCATTATAATGTACTCTGAAATTGTAAGCATAGATTTTAATGCCCCATGAAAATTTATATTGTTCAGCTATATAGCATACACATATTCAACAAAGAGGAAATCTTTTAATATGAAGAATAATTAACATCAATAATTAATAGCAATAGCATTTAGACATATACTACTTCATAGTGCTTTACAGGCCTCTCTAAGCATTTTATTGAGTCAGCCTATTGCCCCAACAATCTGGGTCCTCATTTTACTGACCTCAGAAGGATTGAAGGCTGAGTCAGCTTTGACCATTTAGAATCGAACTGGAGTGAGCAATGTGTTAGCCTGCAGTATTGCATTCTAACAACTGTCCCAGTGGGGCTCTTTTAAGCACGAAGCTCAAAAAAAATTTCAACATCATACAAGGGCATATAACGAGAAAATGATTTGGTTAATGTATATATCTTCTAGGCTCAAAATAAAGAAATTGTTATATCTTATTCTAATACTGACTGATACATAATTTCCACTTTAAGGAAAGTTGACAAGTTTGCTAGATTCTTATAAAAGAAATTAAGAGAATCAAATCTTAAATTTTCTGCCCTAGCCACATTCAATCAATTTAGCTATTCTCACATGGAGAAACTCATGTTACACCTCCTGCAATGTAGCTGATGAAAAAAAGGTGAAGGTTGTCAAAAGAAAAGATGGCATACTAATTTGATATCTCTAATTATATGAGATCTGAATCTTTTCAGAACTGAGCACTGAGTCCTCATTTCACTTTAGCCCACATCTGATTTTAATGATTATTTCAATTTATTAATAAATGGTTGGTAAGTTAGTATACAAAAGGAACCAAAATGAAGAAAATAAATTCTTTCCAAATATGTAGTGATTGGCACAAGGAGGTTTCTTTTTCATTTTTGTAATATGGTTTCATTAAAATTTGTCTGACAACTGGTGACTACACAACAAGTCATGCAAGTGAATTGTCATGGCCTTTTAAGGGCTGAAAGACCATGACTGACCCAAAGTCAGTAAGTTGGCTTCCATGCCTAAATCTGATCTACTACAACAAACTGACTAGGTTGACTTTAATGTGGATGTAAAATATTGAAATTTTCAAGATAAATCAATTGGTCAGAACATTTAGTTATCTTGTAAGTTTCAGATTTGGAATATTTTTTCCTGATAAAACTTTTTATTGTACAATGATGATATAGGGGAGGTAATTGGTGGCATCAAAGTATGGAAATATCCAGACAATCTATTTGCCTAAATGTAACTGATGTTCCTTTAATATCACAAGACTCCATAATTGTGTTTCTTAGTTCAATTACAGTTTCATTCATCATGTATAGATATGGCACACTGTGGATATTAAAATAAATGATAATATTAATAGCAATATTATTAAAGCACTACTACCTAGAAGGCTTGGGACAAAGCAAGAAAATGTAAATAGCTGTTCTGACCTAGCCTTCATAAGCAATCAGAAACCGCTTACTCACAAGTAACACAAACCCTTTTTTTATTTAAGTCAGGGCAGAAATAGTCTTTGTTCACGTTGAACAAACAAAACAAAAAGTAATGAGTTACAAATGAAAGTCTTTTCCCCTTCTCAAAACAGGGCAAAACAATCCCTGTTCACACTGGCTGAGGCAAATCCACTTCCTATTATTTCCTAGCAAGGAGATTCCATTGGCATCTCAAATACAGATCAAATAGTTCCAACAAACCTGGTTCTGCTAAAGGAATCCAATTGATGTACACTGGAAAATGAATAGTTCTCTGTAACAACTGGCCACTCCCAAACCTCTACTAATTATTTCCAAACCAGGGGATGGCTGGCTAGCATCTATGTCTTCTTTTTCCTGAGAGCCAGTTTATTGCTTTCCATTGCTCTCCTCTCCTTTTCTCTCTGCATCTGGGATGGGCCCTATTTGTTCTTCCCCGTCACTCAGCTCAGGTCCCGAAGACAGCTGCCCCTCTACCTGGGAGAAAATGGAAGGCCCCAGCTCTGCATCTGATTCTGATTCTGCTTCCTTATCAGAACTTCCAAAGGCTCCAAAGCTGGCCGAGGTTCCCCTTCCCCTTCCTCCTCGTCTGACTCTATATATTATAAAATATATAGTCTGATGTATATTTTTGTGATATAAGGTAGGTGTATAGAACAGTTGTTCCACTTACCCTGTAAGGTAGAGGTAAAATAATGAAATAATTTGTATAATGTAAATTTGCTCTTGTCTATGTACCATAACATTCCATATACATACAAAAGGGAGGGCATTATGATGGCCAGAAGAAAATGTAACAAGGGTGAAGGGTACCAAAAAGGCTGGTCCAATTGTGTATCAAAGCACATACCCAATTCTAAATATATATTAACATTCTATTCTCATAGAAAAAGGCATATTTCCCTAATATGTTAGGAAGCATAAAACAATAACATTGAAATATTTTCTAGCTTCTGTCTACTTTTGACATTGTGAAGGTAATTCTCAAATTAGATGCAATACTCTGCCACTGAGAATCGATGAATGAACAAAGAGATGTTATAATGATGCAGTCAATCCTAATCCTATTTATGAAAAAATACATACCACTTTTACATGTTTTACATGTTTACATGTTACCAATCCAGAATCATTACTACTGTCCAATTTCATAAAGTCAGTTGCATTTGGGAACTGAATCAATGTATTGGTTGCTTTAACTAGCCTTAGCCATTTTTAAGCGTACACAGCCCTTGTCACAATAGTCTTAAGAATGAAAAAAGTGGAGAGAAATGCAGGTTGGCTTCAAACTGCTTTTCATGGATTTGGGAATAGAAATCATGGTAAAATGAATATCCTCTAAGACATTCAAGGTATTTTAAGGAAGACAAGCTTCTAGTGGAGAATAATGGTGGGCTGATGCTCCCCAAGGGATTGAAGAGACATTGCAGCTAAGAATGCTAGCTGGAAGGCAGATTCTGGCCAACACAACCTGATCAAAGATAGATTGTGAGATTAAACCGCAGAAGCAGAAATGTTTTTGCAGTTGGTTTGAGAGTTGAGTTCTTAACATGATTTCTTAATCATGTTGAGAAGCAATTAATATAGAGATCAAAAGAGATTTCTTCTACAGCAAAAAAATAAGATTCCTTGCAGTGAGGTAAACCTTTTTTCGAGATTACATAAAAACAAGAAAAAAAGACTTTGATTTAAACATATGAGAATTTTTTGAAAAAGGCTTAATTAAAAGAAAATGTAAGAATGTTTTAAAATAGACAAGAGGTGCATATGTGTGTGTGTGTGTGTGTGTGTGTATGTGTGTGTGTATGTGTGTGTTGTTCGGGTATTTTCCCACGTCATTGTAGTTGTGCTTTTAAAGTTGTAGCAATGTTTTGGTAGAATCTCATCTGCCATCATCAGGCTTCTGTATAGTGTTCATCTGCGAGTCAGACTTTTACAGTGGTTTCAGATTTGAATTTGGGGCAGCCTATTGCTGTGCCAGAATGGTTTTTTCTTCACCCTGATTGGTTGGGAGTCTTGGTCTGTGTTTATTGGTCTTGGAGTTTGCTTTGTTCTGCTTGATTGGTGTTTCTAATATCTTCTGTCTGTTTTTTGGCTCTTTCTGTATCTTGATTGGCTGGCAACATTGTGTTACTTTATTGGAGGCCTTTACTGCAGCTTGGCTCCGGGTAAATGGACGGCTATCATTAGTTAGGAAGCTAGGTTTCATCTGGGTGCCTGGTTGAGGTGTGTTTGAGCTGGAGGTATCAGGGGGGATCTGTCTGTGCCCAGGAGTTTGCCTGGCTTGTGGTCTGGAGATTTGTTTGTTTGTGAGTACAGGCTGCCAAATGATTGACAGTCTGGTGGAATCATCTCTTCTATTCATGCTTTCTGGTCTTTTTTCAATCTCTATGGCTTCTCTGATGATTCTGTGGCTGGGGTTTTCTGTAGTGGTTAGGGTTTTGGTGCCATTGAAGTTGATGCTATGATCTGTGGCTTCCATGTGTTGGACTAGTGAGAAGTGTGTTCCAGCTTTTTGACTGCATTTTTGTGTTCATCCAGGCGGGTACTTATTCTTCTATTGGTCTGTCCAATGTATGTGGCCGGGCATGATGCACAGGGGACTTCGTATATGCCTTGGTTTTCCAGGTCAATTTTATCTTTGGGGTTTCTAAGGATGGCTGCTATTTTTCTGTCTGTTTTGAAGGCAGTCTTGATGTGATGTCTGTATAGTATCTTACTAATTTTGTCTGTAGAGCCCTGGCTAATGCCATCCACAAACCCAAACTATGATATACCGATGACACATTTGTGATTTGGCCCCATGGAAAAGAAAACCTAAACTATTTTCTAACACACCTAAACAGCACACACCTCAAAATCAAGTTCACCATGCAAATGGAAACAAACAAACAACTACCATTCCTAGATGTACTAATCTACAAAAAAAACAGATGGCACACTAGGACACACCATATACCAGAAGAAAACACACACTAACCGCTACCTCAACGCCCAATCCCACCACCACCCAGCACAGATAAACTCCATGGCTAAAACACTAATTACTAGAACCAAACACCTGGCAGACAAGACACACATTAAGACTGAACTATGCACCCTGACTAAAGTACTGTCAGCCAATGGCTTCCACAAAAGCAAAATCACCGGCTTGATCCACAAAAACACACTGAGACATAATAGAGACCCAGAAGATGAACAGACCTATGGAACAGCTGTCCTGCCCTACATAAGAGGTACTACAGACAAAATTAGTAAGATACTGCACAGACATCACATCAAGACCACAGGTGAGACAGAATATATATATATGTGTTCGGGTATTTCCCACATCATTGTAGTTGTGCTTTTAAAGTTGTGGCAACGTTTCGGCAGAATCTCATCTGCCATCATCAGGCACACACACACACACACACACACACACACACACACACACACACACATATATATATATATTCTGTCTCACCTGTGGCCACGAGGTGAGAGTCCAAATGTCCAAAGGAAAATATTCAAACAGAAAAGACCAGGAACAACAGAGTTAACTTTCCTTTGTCTGAATTCATCGTTGGCAGTTTTCCCAGAAGCTGTCAGCCAATTAAGATAACGAGAAGCACTATATATCAGAGATGAATTCCAAAACAGAATAAATTGTCCAACTGCAACGCAAATCAACAAGTTGATCTGAACAGGGCTTCCGGGCTAACACACCTCCTTATATTTCCTGAAGGGGCGTGTCAGTCTCTTATTCAGTCCCTGATTTGACGTCTCCTTCCAGTTTGTGCTTGACGTTTCTGCTTACATCTGTTCCTTGCATCAAACCAAGATTCTTCGGTTTGATCTTCATCTAAGGGCTCTGGTACATTCTCCTGATCATCTGCTGTCACCTGAGGCATAATTGATGAGGAAGGTTCTGGTGATTCTGACCCTTCCTCATCCTCCTGGCTCATGTCTGCATCTCCCATTAAAACAGGCTCAAATCCCAATGCCAAACCCTCCTCATTACTTGAACCTGTGTCTTCTGACACATCAAAGCGCACAGCAGTATGTATGTATGTATGTATGTATGTATGTATGTATGTATATGTATATGTATATGTATATGTATATGTATATGTATATGTATATTCATAGATTTTCATGGGTACAGGTATGTAGGTCTAGGTGTGTTCAGGTCTTTTCGTTTCGGCAAGGTCCCACTTGCCATCCAGGATATCTCCACAACAAAACTCACAAGGCCATCACACAGCCCATTATACCAACATCAACTCCATCAACCAACCAAGAGGTAGCAGCACAGCCAACCAGCCCAGCACACCAGACCCCCCCACCAGTATTTATAGAGAGATGGCAGCTCCGATCACACACTGCTTGCACTGGCACAAAGCCAAAAGCACCAGCCTGAGGATGGCGAGTGGGACCTCACCGAAACATCACCAAAATACTTTTAATCTTACATGGGAAAAGACCTGAACACACTTAGACCTACATACATACATACATACATATATATATGGTATTCAGCTTTGTTTGGGTATTTTCCCACATCATTATAGTTGTGCTTTTAAAGTTGTAGCAACGTTTCGGCAGAATCTCATCTGCCATCATCAGGCTTCTGTATTGTGTTCATTGAACACAATACAGAAGACGAACACAATACTGATGAGGATGCCTGATGATGGCAGATGAGATTCTGCCGAAACGTTGCTACAACTTTAAAAGCACAACTATAATGACAGGGGAAAATACCCAAACAAAGCTGAATACCATACATGTAAGTACCCACGCAAACTTAAGAAAACACATACACACACACACACACACACACACACACACACACGAAAACTTAAGAAAACACACACACACACACACACACACACACACATATATGCTTTTTAAATTGTAGCGACATTTCGGCAAAATCTCATTTGCCATCATCACGCTTGTGTATTGGGTTCGTCTGTGTGTCAAGCTTTCACAGCCATTTCTGTTGTAAATTTGGTACTAGCCTCGGGCTTTGTTAGAATGATTTTTTCTTCATCCTAATTGGTTGGGAGTCTTGGTCTGTGTTTATTGGTCTTTGCTGTGGAGTTTGTTGTGTTCTGATTGATTGGTGTTTCTAATATTTTCTGTCTGTTTGAAGCATTTTTTTGTCTTGATTAGCTAGCAACATTGTGTTTCATGTATTGGGGGCTTTCAGCATGGCTTGGCTTCGGGTGAATGGCCAGCTATCGTTTATTAGGAAGCTAGGTTTCATCTGGGTGGCTGGCTGGGGTATGTTTGGGCTGGAGGTATCTGGGGTGTCTGTTTGTGCCCAGGTGTTTGCTTGGCTTGTAGTGTGGAGATTTTTTTTGTTTGTGAGTGCAGGCTTCCAGATAATTGACAGTCTGGTGGAGTCATCTCTTCTATTCACACTTTCAAGTCGTTTTTCAATCTCTATGGCTTCCCCGATTATTCTGTAGCTGGGGTTTTCTATAGTGGCTAAAGAATCAGACTATGATTAGTCTTAGTTGCCATGAAGGGAAGTGTGTTATGTCTGAAGCTATCCAGAACTATTAAAATGAAACTGTCAAAAACCACAAAAATATAATAAGGGGGGGAAAGGAAGAACTTTTCTTTTCTTTTCCCTGTTTGACACATTTTGCTTTTAGATTACTATTATAAAAATGGCCACTAGAAAAATGTTAATACAGCTATTGAATATATTTCTCACAATTATAGATGCAAGTGTACTGTAACATTTGCTTTACAACTACTGTGACAATTTCCTTTAATTTTTCTTTATGGATAATAATTCTTTCACTGTTACAATATGTAGTATATTGGACCATTCCTATCTGATATTGTTTAAAACTTTCTGAAATTTATTTAGTATCAGCTTCCAAAGTCTGATATATGGATTCATTGCAAATTCATTAAACCTTTTTAATGCCCTTTTCTCAGATATGTGTAACTTCAGCTGTGTTTCTGATACAAATCAAGTCTTTAGAGAATAGCTGTCTTTAGGTTCGTCTAAATTCTGATTATATTTATAGGATAAGGTATTAAACTATGAAAGAAGGAAAGATTTCCTTGCAAAATGTGCAGGATGTTTATTGCATGAAATAAAAAGCAACAGAGGATATAAAAACATAAGCATGCATGTGTAAATGCATTTGCTCAGTTTATAAAAATATGGTTAATTTATGTATTTCTGCAACATACAACCAATAACCATAAACCCTTTCTTTTCATCCGTAGTTACCAATGTTATTACAGGCATTAAAAGGGTAAGATAAACGAACGACAACACATGCATTATGATATCATGATGCAAATGCCATGAGTTGAATACCAGGTATCTTGATGCAAGTTTGTTATTATGACATTTGCCTGGTTAGATTATCATTTTGGTGTCACTTTACTTATAATATGGCTTTCTCAATGATGATATCCATCAATTATGATCTTCAACTACCATGCTGGCTGGGAATTTTTGCATTAGGCCAATTGTATAGAGGGATGGTTGCCAACCTTTCCAGCTTGGTAGACTTGTAAGGGGAGAGGGAAAAGTTCGAGTGAGTGCCCACCACTTGCACAAATAGAGCTTCATGCACAAGTGCAAGCAACTGCCACTCTCACAAATGAAGCTTTGCCCACAAGCACAAGCACCCATTTCTCATGCAAATGGAGATGCTCGTGCATGCATGTTTGCCCACCACTTACACAGCCCAATTCTGAATGGGCCATGGTCTAGTAGTGATCAGGGACCTCTAGTATAGTTAAGAATAGATTCAGGGAAAAGTAGATTTTTTTTCCACAATCACATCTTATATGGAAAGAACAAAACATTTCAATTCCCAGTTCAATATTGATTCTACCTTGCATTTTCTATTTATAAGCCATACTTCTAATTATGTTAAGGTACGTATATATAAACTTAAGTTCAAAACAAGGATCACACATATGGAAAAAGACCTGCTACCAGATATCAATGCATACAATATCTCAAACATATCAGTCTAATAACACAAAAGTCAAGTTAATCTGACAAAAGATATACTTGCCTGCCATATATGCATGTACAATTCTTAGAGTATTCATATTTTTGATTGCTGTGAGATGAATACTATACAAATTTACATATTTTAATTGTTAGTTTAGAGTCCCAAGCCAATAAAATACAAACACAAGACTTATAAACACATAACAAGGCAGGTTTAAAACATTTACTATTGAGAAGTGGGATCATTCAACTTCTACAAGCAACATCTGTTGCGAAAAAGATGGCAATTGTTTTAAAGATTGTCTATGTTTGGTCTTCAAGAAAAAAGGCTGAAATCTCTTTGTCAGAAAAACATCTAAGAACTTTGAAACTGGGCTTTTGAATTCTGGATGTCTTATTCATACAACCGCATGGTTTGACAATGCAAAAGATATTTTGTCACTCTCATACATCAAAGATGGGTATGTCTTTACAATGCTAGTATAATGAGTAGTACATCAACTTGAACCAAGGTAAAAAAAAATTCCAGGGTAACCAGTATGTTTTAAAGTATCTAGGAATTGTTGGGGGAGGGGGGGAATTAGCTTCAATTCCACCCCAATGAAAATGAGTACTTTTTAGTTTGACATTTAAAAGTAGAAGGCATAAATTCACTGTTGAAGTTCAGCCAAGGATTTAAGTTGGTCAGAAATTATATAGTTAGGAATAAGAAGGCACAATAAGCCAAGTGACAATTAATTTGTCTACTCAGAGATGAGGAAAGTCTAAGGAGTAGATGAAGATGGAGCAGATATACAAATTAGCAAATTTGTTTCAGTCAAAATTTGAGATAACAAAAGCTTAGATGGACCCAAGAGTGATGTGGTCAAACTCTAATTGAGGAAGGGCATTTGAGGTTAATCAAGGAATAAGAAGGATAGCTTTTAGAAACTTAAAGTGAATTTTGTCTAATACCTTAAAGATAAATATCTAGATATTGGTAGCAGCAAGTCCAAAACCCTATCTTTGTATATTTTAATTGTTGCAAGGATATAGTTATTGCCAAATGACTCACAAATTTAAGGATCATGCTGGAAGCATTGACAGCTGTCAATGGACAGCGTGCTGAATTAATTATTCCAATAGATGGAAATCTGGAAGTGGATGTCTAGATGCTTAAGATTCTTTACCTTGTTAACTGCTATTTTATTAATTCTCAATATAACAAACGGCTTTAAAAGTGATAATTTAAAGTGATAATTTAAATTAATTTAAATTGATTCCTAAAGTAACAGATTAATTCAGTGAGACATCTACAACATGAGTTACAGATAACCCCAACATTGCATAAAGAAGAATGGAGATAAATGGACAATAGAGCAGCCTCAACAATGTCATTATTGTATAAATTAAACAGAAAGGTGCATAAACATACTTGTTTTCTTAAGAACAGCAAAAGGGCTTTTAGGCCATTATTGTAGTCACATCTAATTTATGTGATAGTATTTTGTTATAGAAGATTATCAAACTGAAAAGATGATGATCAATAGATGTTGCAGTTAGTTTTCTCCCAAATATCTTATGATAAATAGAGTCAAAGGCAGCTTTAAATTAATAAAGGAAAGCTTTACGATAGTTAAAATACCTATCAATTAAATGATACAGAATTGCATATTGATTCATAATGGAATACCCTATGTCATGCCCCTGGTGGAGACTGATTCTGAGGAAGAGGAGGAACAGCCAACAGGGAATGGGCGTGTGGCTCCAGAGGTGGTGGAGGAGGCTGGGGAAGGGCAGAGGCCAGCTGAGAAGTCAGAGGAGGATCCAGGCCCATCCCCTATCCATCCTAGGTCATGCAGGGAGGAGAGGATCAGGGAAAAACAAGGTCTACTCAAGAGGAGATTACCATGATCCTCCTCGTGGCTTGCAGGTGGGAGCTATGTATATAAGTTTGCAACTGCGCAGTTAGAATTTGTAGGAGTCAATTTAGTGTTCGCCGTGAAAGAGGTTTATCTTTGCTGGCATTCTTCCCATGGACTTTTCTCAGTTATTTTCCTGGAGTTTATGATGAGTTATCTTGGCTTGCTTCGGAACTCTCATCAATGCAGTTTGTTTTGGTTTTCTGTTTGCCTCATTATTTACTTTTGTGACTTTAAACTGTGCCTAATAAAACAGTAAAGTTAAGTTGAAGGCCTTACTGGACTTTAATATATGTTTTGGGTTTTGAGTTATTTTGAGAGACTATGGGTCATCACATTTTGACTCCTGACACCCCTTCAACTTATTTTTGCTTTTTGTGGGGTGACCATGGATCAGCCCAGAGCAGAGATTGCCCAGTTAACCCAGCAAGTGGCTCTTTTGACTGCACAGGTGGCACAAATGCAAGCTGCCCAGCCACACCGAAAATGCCCAGTGGCAGTGCCAGATAAATTTGATGATTTGCTGGCCCAATTTCCAGCATTTTTGGGCGGTGCCAGCTTTACATGAGCCTTCGGCCTGAGGACTTTCCCACTGACTGGGATAAGGTGGGGTTTTTTATTGGTTTGTTATCAGGCTCTGCAGAATGTGGGCGATGACTCTGCTGACCCAGCCCAACCAGGTGTTGGACAATTATGTTGAGTTTTGCCATCAGTTTTGGGCCATGTTTGAGGACCCTGTTCGAAGCCAAACAGCAAACAGATGTTTGAGAGAGTTGAAGGAGAGGTGTGGCTCTCTCATGGATTATATTGCTATTTTTCGGGTGGTTGCTCAGGATGTACAATGGAATGAGGCAGCACTATTAGACCAGTTCCAGAAGGGTTTGTCGTCAGAGCTCCTGGATGAGTTGGCGTGAACAGAATGCTCTTGCACCCTTCAGGAGCTCATGCATCTGTGTCTTCGTATCGATGCTAGACTTCAGCAGCGACAGGTGCGATGATGGACAGAGACCGTACCTGTTTCCATCAAGATGGCGCCCTTGGTGGAAGTGCCTTTTGGATTAACCAATGCCCCAGCTGTTTTCATGCATTTCATGCACGATGTTTTCCGTGATTTGTTGGATCAATTCATGGTCATTTATTTAGATGACACTTTGATTTATTCAGACTCCCTGCACGAACATTGCCAACATGTATGGCTAGTGTTGCAACGTTTGCGTGATAACCACCTGTTTGCTAAACATGAGAAATGTCAGTTTGCACAAACCATGATTGACTTCTTGGGACATTGTATTTCACCTGCTGGGGTGGAAATGGACCCGGAAAAAATTCAATGGTTTCAGGAGTGGGAACCTCCACAGCGGGTTAATGATGTGCAATGACTGTTGGGGTTTGCAAACTACTACCGCATTTATTTATTTATTCCCCGCTTTGCTGTCTTGACTGCTCCCTTTTCTAATCTGCTCATGAAGGGGGAGAAGTTCCATTGGGATGCTGAGGAGCAGGCAGCTTTCGAAGTGTTGAAAGTTGCCTTTGCTTCTGAGCCTATCCTCAAACACCCTGATCCAGGCCAGCCATTTGTGGTAGAAACAGATGCTTCCAATGTGGCTGTTGGTGCAGTGCTCCTCCAGGCCTATGCTCCCGCAGGCACCTTGTTCCCGTGCGCTTATTATTCCTGGAAGTTGTCGGTTCCAGAGCGCAACTATACAATTTGGGACAAGGAGCTATTGGTGGTTAAGGTCGCTTTTGAGACATGGCGGCACCACCTGGAGGGGGCTCGTCTCAAATTGAGGTTTGGATGGATCATCGCAATTTGGAACACCCATGTACAGCTCGGACATTGAACCAGCGTCAGGTGAGATGGTCCTTATTCTTCGCTCAATTTGATTTCTGGGTGACCTATGTTCCGAGTTGAGGGAATCAACGTGCTGATGCCCT
Organism: Pseudonaja textilis; assembly: GCF_049901715.1. NCBI lineage: Eukaryota > Metazoa > Chordata > Lepidosauria > Squamata > Elapidae > Pseudonaja > Pseudonaja textilis. Next base: position 42,950,839 of record NC_142008.1, on the reverse strand, counting down.
ATCTCAGAAGCCCGTGTATACCTGAAAGGAGGATAAAATCTTGCCCTGGATGGTGATTCCTTTAGAGCGGTTTGTGGCCACCGAGGAAACTGTGGACCTTCGAGTGAGGATTCAAGAGGCGCAATGACAGGACCCATTTGTGGCAGCTCGATGTTGAGAATTGGATGAGAATGAGAGACAAGAGGCTCCTTGGGCATATATTGGGGACCTGTTCCATGATCACATTTATGTGCCTGGAGGTCCTCTTCATGGCCTTATCCTACATCAATGTCATGATAGCCCGGCGGCAGGACACTTTGGGGTGTTCAAAACACTGCACCTCATCTCTAGGACATTTTGGTGGCTGAGACTTAAACATGATGTGTCAGGATATATGGAGTCCTGTGGGATCCTTCACCAAGCAAAGTATGCTCCTGGTGTACCCCCTGGTCTCTTGCAGCCCTTGCCCACACCAGAATGACCATGGGAGGCAGTTTCATTGGATTTCATCATTGAGTTACCATCATTGAATGGTGCCACAGCTATTTTGGTGGTGGTGGATATGTTGACTAAAATGGCCCATTTTATTCTGTTTGCAGGTCTTCCATCGGCCAAGATGATGGCTCAATTGTTTATCTCCCAGGTTTTCTAGTTGCATGGGTTACCAGACCGCACGGTATCAGATTGGGGGGTACAATTTACGGCATGCTTCTGGCAGACCCTACTCATGAAACTACAAGTTCAGGTGTGTCTGTTGTTTGCTCATCACCCCGAAACTGGGGGACAGAGAGAGTGAATGCTATTTTGGAGCAGTACTTCCGCTGTTTCAGTAATACTCAACAAGACAATTGGGTGGAAGTCAGTGGCAGAATTCACTTATAACAATGCTCAACATGCATCCACCCATGTGTCCCCTTTCTTTTCTAACTATGGGTTTCATCCACGACTTTTCCCTTTAGCCCCGTCTGATTCCCCAGTTCTGGCAGTGGATACGTTTTTGCAGGAGTTAAAGGCCATGCACCATATGGTCCGCGATCAACTAGAGAGAGCCAAGGAAGACTATAAACAGTTTGCAGACTGACATCGTTGCAATGTTCCACCTTTAGCGGTCGGCAATCGGGTTTGGCTCTCTACTCAATATTTACCAATGATGCAACCATCGAAAAAGCTCGATCACTGTTACTTGGGACCTTTTCCGGTCGAGGCGGTGATCAATTCTGTGGCTTATCGTCTCTCCCTGCCATGGACCATGCATATCCATCCAGTTTTTCATGATTCCCTGTTAGTCCCTGCCTCGGCTGACAGTCCGCATAGACCGGCTCCATCACTGCCGGCCCCAGTAACTCCTCTGGGAGAGGAGGAGTATGAAGTAGATAGCATCCGAGATTCATGCCAGTTGAGGGGCCGATTTCGGTATTTGGTGGCATGGAAAGGTTATGGATCAGAGGACTTCACCTGGGTCGATGTCACTGATGTTCATGCTCCTCGTTTGGTCCAGGACTTTCATGCTCAGTTTCCTTAATGTCCTCATCTGCCTGGACCCAGGGGAGGGGGCCCTGCAGGAGGGATAGTGTAATGCCCCTGGTGGAGACTGATTCTGAGGAAGAGGAGGAACAGCCAACAGGGAGTGGGAGTGTGGTTCCAGAGGTGGTGGAGGAGGCTGGGGAAGGGCAGAGACTGGCTGAGCAGTAAGAGGAGGATCCAGGCCCATCCTCTATCCATCCTAGGTCACGCAGGGAGGAGAGGATCAGGGAAAAGCAAGGTCTACTCAAGAGGAGATTACCATGATACTCCTCATGGCTTGCAGGTGGGCGCTATGTATATAAGTTTGCAACTGCACAGTTAGAATTTGTAGGAGTCAATTTAGTGTTCACCTTGAAAGAGTTTTGTCTTTGCTGGCGTTCTTCCATGGACTTTTCTCAGTTATTTTCCTGGAGTTTATGATTAGTTATCTTGGTTTGCTTCGGAACTCTCATCAATGCGGTTTGTTTTGGTTTTCTGTTTGCCTCATTATCTACCTTTGTGACTTTAAACTGTGCCTAATAAAACAGTGAAGTTTAAGTTGAAGGCCTTACCGGACTTTAAGGTATGTTTTGGGTTTTGGGTTATTTTGAAAGACTACGGTTCATCATACCCTACCTCTTCAGGGTCCAGGTGTTCCTGAGTACATCCAATCTGAAAGTTTATGGTGGAGAAATCTACTATAAATTTTACCATTATTTACAAAGTACTGGTTGAGATCCAGTCTTTTCTCTTTTTTCCTATGTTGGAAAAGTCATGGAACTAAGGAACTTTTTCGGGAATTGTTAATAGCAATAAAACAAGGGGATAGCAAAAAAGTCCATCAATCAGGTTTTATTATTAACAATTCTGGCAGAATTTTATTTTTACCTGTGGTTTTTCAACTAAGAAATTAGTTTTTGATTTATATGTGAGAAACTTGGTGCCACTTGGGAAAGAGGTCAGATAATAGGAGTGAAGAAAGAAGCAGTGATCACATGTTTTCATAACTTAGTCAGTGCTTCTTTCTTAACTCCTAATTATTTTGGAATTATGTTTAACTGAGGCTTCCAATGATGTTTTTTCCAAAAGGTAACTGGACTTTCTTGTTTTTGTTTTTTTTAAAGTCAGTTAGAACTGAAGAAGCTTCTTAGCTAAAAAATGAAATTTTAAGAAAATACCCAACAAGAAAATCCTGTTGCCTTTTGGAAAAATCACTTTGGGACAACCATGACTTGGATGATTGAGACTCAGCACAGATATTTAACTGTGACTCAAGAGATAAGACAAAGTAGAAATAATATTTATTTGTCACTGCTTGTTGGAGTCTTGACCAATTCATAAGTGAATAACTTTTCTTTTTATTTCTGAATATATTTAATGAATGGAAAATTGCATGCAGATACATTGCTATAAAGTTGGACATGTCTGTTGGCTGAAATTACTAGGAGTATGGCTAGATGTGATAAACCAATTGGAATTATTATTAAGGTTATGAGAAAAAGAAATGTGGTTAGGTTTTAAACAGTTGCATTGAAATTCAATAATTTTCTGGAAAATGGTAAAAAAATAATGAATATTATTAGTTATTATTATTATTAGCAATAACTGGTTTTAAATGGCTAACCTGCAATGATCCAAAGAATTGGAAAACAGCAGCTCAACATTTTTTTTAATTGTAGTGGCTTATAGTATCTCTCAGTTGAATTTGTGGGTGTTGTTTTTGCTCAATAGTATCCCCCCTTCTCATTTTTGTGGCAAAATGATAATCAAGATGAAAAGAATATTAAAATCTCTACAATGAAGGCAAAAATGATTGGATATTAAAAGATAATCTGAAAAAGAGGCTATTCTAATGCCCCCAAAATACATTCTTCATCTGAAATAGAACTATTTAAAACTTGTAAACCAAATTTCACCACAATTTAGAGCAATGCCCATCTTTACAACCCCTATATTTTATCTTTATATTTTAAGAGTTATAGTTAAAGAAAGGTATGGGATCTATAATGCTGGAAACACCTCATTGAGTATACTAGCATTATAATTATCTGAAATTTCAGGATTTGATCATTAAATCAACAGCTGGTTTTTACATAGAGAGACATTTGATTATATATAAGTCTAGTTCCTATTCAGAAAGATAAAAATGGATGCATTGAATGGATTCTGGAGACCCCTTCAAATGTGATATCTATATCATTGGGGGACTATGCAACAAAAGTGATACATGTAATGTGAGAAACTCAGGATCAAATCTTAGATGAGGGAATAGAAGGGGAACTTACCAAATTTGCAGATGATACTAAGCTAGCAAGAATAGCTAACACCCAAAAAGATAGGCTCAAGATCCAGATGGATCTTGACAGGCTAGAACACTGGGCCATATCTAACAAAATGAAATTCAACGTAGACAAAAGTAAAGTCCTACACTTAGGCAAGAAAAACCCAAAGTACACATATAGACTGGGTGAAACCAGGCTCAGTAGCAGTAACTGTGAGAGGGATCTTGGAGTCTTAGTGGACAACCAGCTAAATATGAGCCAGCAGTATGCAGCAGCAGCAACCAAAAAAGCTAATGCAATCCTAAGTTGCATTAACAGAAGGATACAATCAAGATCAAGTGAGGTATTAATACCACTCTATAAAGCCTTAGTAAGATCACACCTAGAGTACTGTATCCAGTTTTATTCACCACACTATAAAAAAATGTTGAGAGTCTAGAAAAAGTACAGAGAAGAGCAACCAGGATGATTAGGGGACTGGAGACTAAAACATATGAAGAACAATTACAGGAACTGGGTATGGCTAGTCTAGTGAAGACATGATAGCAGTCTTCCAATATTTGAGGGGCTGCCACAAAGAGGAAGAGGTCCAGCTGTTTTCTAAAGCACCTGTAGTTCTAGACAAGTAATAATGGATGGAAACTGAACAAGGAGAGATTTAACCTGGAAGTAAGGAGAAACTTTCTGACAGTGAGAACAATCAACCAATGGACCAGCTTGCCCTCAGAAGTTGATTATCTGTTACCTGCATGAAATTTTGAAAGCTGCTTGTTAATTTAAGGTAGTCACTACTTCTCAAATAACTTAAACTATCTCAGGAAGTTGAACTGAGGATAAATGAGAGGGGGAAGAAATATCTATGCTTCTTTGAACATTCAAGGAGAGATAAATATATGTATAGTCATTTAAAATGTTTCACAAAAATGTCTGTTTGAATGCAAATGCCAGTAGATTCAACAGGATTTGCTCAAAGTACATACTTTTTTCAAAGACAGTAATTAACTGCAATTTTTTTTGTTATGTGTGTTTAAATGTGTGTTTATGTGTGAATATCTTTGTATTTGCATGTATCTGCAAATAAATTATTTAACTGTTTGGACTAGAGCTTGCAATTTTTAAAGCCAAAATTATCAAATCATATTTTTGTTGAATGTACATTCATTCCTGAAATTTTATATGCAAAAGGCTTCATTAAAGATAAATGAGTCAAGAAAATGTAGCTTACCTATCACTATATTTGGGAATTATTAAAATAATTCTATTAAATTATTATTATCTAAATAATTCTATTATTTTAATAGAAATAATATTATTGGTCCTAAAATACACTTGAATTTATGCAAAATAGAGTAGAAGCATATAAAACTGTAAGCCTATCCTTTCCCCTTTTTATTTTTTAATGAATGCAGAAGCCATCACTGTAATTTCTAAAATTGATTTAATTTAGCCATCTAACCTCAATTAAATATCAACTGTTTAATTTAAATGCATACAATATTTTTAGTATGATTATTTTAAGATGGAAATGTTTATCTGCAAATCTAATTAGGAGCCACTTAAGAAGCCACTTTTAGATTATGTATTCTTTCAGTTCCAATCTTGGTAACTGTGACAGAAAAAAGATAGAACTGAAAAATCATACTTATCTGTTGCAAATTATAGTAGTAGTATTAAAGTGAGCGTATAAACATTTCTGCAAGTGGCACAAAAATGGCATAGTTCATTCACTTTTTAAAATAAGAGGTATAAAAAGAATTGAAAGAAAGAAAATTTCATAGAATTAACTATTCTATTACTACTAAATATACTGTTTGTCAAAGGAACTTTGCAGTGATTTAATTTACAATTCCTGCCACCTTCCCCACTAACTTTGCTTGTGCAAAAGTTGCAGAGAAGGTTACAACTAATTTCCTCTCAAATGTCTTATCAGAAATAGAATCAAACATAGCTTTAAATAAAAAAAAATTGTTCACATGAACGTAGACTGCTGCGTAAATCTGGGCAGCTGCCAAGCTTTTGAATTGTATTCATGTGACTGCAACATCTGGAACTTTAAAGACCAGCCACAACTACCACTTATTCAGTGTTGTCATGAGTTTGAACAGGCACTGAATAAGAACAACTTGTAATTAGAAATGAATGCAATATGATATGTCTATTTTTTTTAATTGACAGCCATCTTTCTCATTGTAAAGTACTGGAAAATCAAATTATGCATGTTTTTTTTAATCAATTGTATTATCAATTGTGTGAAACAGTAATAGCGCTGCTGTTCAAAAATCTCCACATAGCAGAACAAATTTAGTTATCATAATAAATATTGCATATAAATATTGGACATGATCATTGAAACATGTGTTTATCTTTAAAATCACATGTTTGAGTGTAGTTCCAATTAATTTGTTTTTATTATTATTATTATTATTATTATTATTATTATTATTGTTGTTGTTGTTGTTGTTGTTGTTGTTGTTCTTTTCATTTCACCAAAGTATTTTTAAAGGAAAAACATCTGCAAATCAGAAATGGTATTCAACCGGTTTGCACCTACTTGGGTGAACTGGTAGTGGTTATTTGGCGTGGGTCCCCAAACCAGTGGTGACCCCGGCTGGCCACACCCCCCAACCCAGTCGCCCGGACACTCACTTGTGATTGCTCTTCTAGCTTTCCGTTTCCCACATCCTCTTTCTGCCCAGGGGAAAGGAAGGAAAAAAGGCATGGACGCTGCAAGTATCGCTTTCCCTGTGTGAGTTAAAGTGTCTGGAGTGAGAAAGAGTGTGCTCTGACAGAGGGGGTGGGGGTGAATTGAACCTTGGAGCACTTTTGCAACATAAAAGAAATGTGTTTTGGAATCAGGTCCTTTAAAAACTTCTCCAAGGATTCCCCATGGACACTGCAAGTATCACTTTCCCCTTGTGAGTTAAAGTGCTGGAGTAAGAAGGAGTGCAGTCTGACAGAAGGGGTGGGGGAATCCACTCAAGCCCACTCACTTATTTTTAATTGTTCCATTATTTATCATGTGTTAATATTTTACACTGTCCCTACACCTAGAGTGATTTTTCTGCCTTTCTTTTGCCCAGGGCTACCACATATTTTTCAGGGTTCACATGCATTCAATGTCAATAGTCCAGAGCATAAAATACATGTGTGTTTAACAAGAGTTGAAAGGGACCTTGGAGGTCTTCTACTCTAACCCCCAGCTCAGGCAAGAAAACTGAGGATGTCAAACTCTGAGTAGAGATCCTGGGAAAGGTATCAGAATAGAAGGGACCTTGGGGTGAACCCTATACCAATTCAGAGAAATGGCTGTCCAGTCTTTTCTTTAAAACTTCCAGTGATTGAGCACCCAGAACTTCTGGAGACAGGCAGTTCCACTGGTTAATTGTTCTCACTGTCAGGAAGTTTCTCCTTAGTTTTAGGTTGCTTCTCTCTGTTCAGTTTCCATCCATTGCTTCTTGTTTGAATTCTGCTTCTTTGGAAAATATATTGCTCCCCTTTCTTTATGGCAGCCCCTTAAAAGCCTGTTGCCTCTCACACTCTTGGGCAAAGCATGTGAGCCCTTTTCTCCTTTCAGTCGTCCATGAAAGTACATCTATAGTATGCAGATAATAAAGTCAAAAAAGGTGAACAACATTTTTACAGAACTAGGTTGAACTAAGCTGAGGCTGAGTGACAAGGAATAGCTGGGAGGAGTGGGGCCAGGTGAAGCACCCCTTGATGTGAGTGACATTGAGTTGGCCATACCCACCCAGTCACATGACCACCAAGCACGCCCACCCAGTCACATGATCACTAAGCCACACACACATCCGTCACATGAGCACCAAGCCACGCCCACCAAATAAGCCACGCCCAGAACTGGTAGTAAAATTTGAATTCTACCACTGCTGCAAATATATTGGCAAATATTATTTCCTGTAGCTCCCTCTTTGTGAAACAGTTATTTTCAACTTACAGAAATAAGTGAAAAGTTGTTCCTCAACTTATAGAAAAACTTATGGTTCCTAATCTGATGATATTCAGAGCAGAAAACATGATTATACTCCTATGACTTATGGATGGATAGGTTGTTGAAATAGTTATTGATTATGGATTGTTTTGTCTAAATGTCTGTGACTGCTTCTTTTCTACATAAAGTAGAAGTATACGCCACTCAGAAGCATGTGGAGTTAGGCAGCCTCTGAACTGAAAAAAAAAATAAAATTATTTATGACCTACTGACATTAAAGAGTATTTTTCCCTTACTCTCTTTGTTCTTTCAAAACCAATGTTCCAAAGGTGCTTTTCCAAGAGACAACTGGACTGACAGCCATGACCTGGATGACTGATTATCTCCATAGACATTTAGCTATGCACTTTGGGATGAACAGCTTTCGAATGGTGCAGGAGTATGAACAGATTTCCAGAAAAATTCCAGGAACCATTTACACTTCAGTTCGGGATATGGGCAACACAAACTCATCCCAACAGCCTGTGCTTGTGTTCAGTAGTGAAGGGACACAAGGCAGAAAACATCCTGCCGAAAGCACAGCTCCAACTTCTCCATGAAAGAATAAGACAGATTAATTTCACAACTGAGGTTTTGAAAGAGAGCTGGAATACAAACTCCAAGAGCTAAAATCAGTTCTACCAACAGAAGTATTTGAACAGGTTGACAAACATGACCTGGATGATGACTATGGAAGATGACCATAACAAAGGCCACTGTTTTATGCTCTTTTTTGTATATCACAGGTGTAAATCAAAATTACAGGAAAAATTTGTTAGAGGTTTTTTAACCTGGGATTTTTAAACTATGTTTTGATTTTGTGTATGTGACTTTAAGTCCATATTGACTCTTGGCAGTTTTCTTGGTAACATTTCATAAGTGGTTTGTCACTGTTTGCTTGTTAGGGCTGAGAGATTGACTGGCCCAAAGTCATCAACTGGCTTTAGGCCTGATTCTAGGCTAGAGGTTATTGTTCCCCAGATTCTTCTGTGCCTTAACGATTAAACCAAATTGGCTTTTTAAAATCTTAATTATCACCAAAGCTGCAATGGTTGTTTATACAGCATACTGAGCACAAACTGGGTTAGCCAATTATATGAATCCAGTAACAATACAGTCTTCCTAACCAGGTTAATTTGAAAATTGAATACAGCTACAGAGATAGGAAGAGAAGGAAATCACTTTTAAAAAAGAGGACAACCAAAGATTTTTTTTTCAAACTTTTATCAACATTAAAGGAAGCAAAGGGGCCATAAAGATTTTCAAGCCTTTCATGAGTTATTTGCTGACTCATAATGAGACGTCATCCTTCATGCTCAAACAAGCCCATGACCATTTTATATCCTGGGACTCCAATCAACAACAAAATAACATTTCTTGCTGTCTCTATTGTTCAGTAGTGGGTACATAAAGCTTGGTACTTAATGGGGCTAAAAACTGCTGTTTCTGCTGTGTTGTTTTTTCAGGGAAACAAGTCAATGTGTGAGGGAGTCCTGTTGGGAGGAGACTGACTGACCTCAGCAGGAGTGGAAATAAAACATTCTTCTGGATGAGGCAGGAAAGCAATGTTTTTAATCAAAACAGCTATTCAAGGAATCAATCATAGGTCAACAAACTGACCCAGAAATAATCTAGGATTTGTTCAAAGAAAACTAAAAACCTTTCTTCTCTAGATCAAGCTTCTGTCATGCAACATACGCAAGCTGGCCCCTTGTCTTCATAAAATAATTATTAAGAATTTTCTCTCATATCTCTTTTCTTGCAAATATTCATGGTTCTTACCTGGGATCACTTCACCAATTATCTTTTTGATATGCTGAAGATACATTATAATGTTTTCACCCTTCCAAGTTAATATTCTTCCCTATAGAGAATGAACTACTAAACACAAAATGTATCTTTTGACTTTGACTTGTGCCTTGGAACAGGAGTGGGATTCAAAAATTTTAACAACCAGTTCTGTGGGCGTGGCTTAGTTGTTGGGCGTAGCTTGGTGGTCATGTGACTGGGTGGACATGGCTTGGTGGTCATGTTGTTGGCTGGGCGTGGCCAACTCAATATCAAGGCACGCATCTCCTCACCTGGCCTCTCATGAATGTGGGGATGCTGCAACAGTCGTAAGTGTGAAAAATGGTCATAAGTCACTTTTTTCAGTGCCATTGTAACTTTGAATGGTCACTCCACACAAGCAAAGTACCAGCAAAGGAGGGGGAAAAAAAACTCCAGAAAAGTTCCTGAGACAGGAAGTCTAGTCCTGCCAAGAATGTAATAAGGGTTAATGGAGATACACCAGAATGTTTCCTTCCTGCCTTCCTTACAGGATTAGGCCAGTAATTTCTTCTAACAACCGGTTCTTTGAACTGCTTAGAATGTTAACAACTGGTTCTACTGAATAGGTGTGAGCTGGTAGAATCCCACCTCTGCCTTGGAATCTTACTGAAATTTAAGTAAGTCCTTGCTCCTTACATTCCATTTGCAGCATAAAGATAATATTAGTCTTTTAAATGTTGGATCTAACTTTAACTGTTGGATCCAATAAATGTGATTGAATTTGTCAGACCATAATTCCACCCCCCCCCCCTATAACAGAGATAGGGAAGCTCTAGCTTTCTTTCCCAAAGGTGCTTTTCCAAAAGGCAACTGGACTTTCTTCATTTTTTTTCTTTGAAAATATTTCACATTTCATCCAAGAAGTTTTTTTTCAGTTTTCCATTTCCCCCATCAATTCTAAACAAGCTTCTTGTATGAGAAGCTAAATTTTTTTAAACAAGTAAACAAACAACAACAAGAAACCCAGGAAGTCCAGTTGCCTTTTGGAAAAGCACCTTTGGGGCAACCTCTTCTGGATGATTGAGAATTTCCATAGACCGTTAGCATTTTTGACCAAGTTAATCAGGTTCAAAAGACAACAATACATTCCACCACTGCTTTGTAGTGTTTCCTTTCATGACTGAGATATGACTAGAATTCATTGTGTCCTGCTTTCTAGCCAATACATTAACCACAAACTGGCTTTTAAATTATTTCATGTGAGAACTTTACTATGGAATCGGGTTGCTACTTGTTTCATTATGGGAATAATATTCATAGGACAAAGTTTATCCAAAAATATAAAAGTGTCATTTACTTCTTCAGAGAAATGGTAACAAAAAGTCAGAGAAACATTACAAACATTGAGATTAGGATTGCTATAAAAATATTTAATATTACCTTAAACCCTTAAGCTTTCAGTCTAATATAGGAGTCTCAAACTCACATTGTCATAGTGGTGTCACATGACATATTAGGACTTTTCCCCCTTCAGTAAACCAGAAGTAGGTGTGGCCATGATATATCCAACCTGCAGACTGGGAGTTTGACAGTCCTGGTCTAATGTTATAACAGTCTGCTTGTGCACATGAGTATATAGGTCTTTTCAAAATGAACACCAACATGGAGTTTGGAAGGAGACATTATCATATTTGTCCATGTCTGCTTCCTTCTTTTGGAAGCCTCCAAGAGACAGTCCTCAGTTATTTTTATATGTAAATTTGACCAACATATGTTATTAGCAAATCTAGATATAGAAATAACAAGGAAAGGATGCCATTTATCCCTACTGGCTTTCTTCCTTCTAAGAAACCAGACACCTCAGCTATAGACCATCTAACCCAGTGGTCACCAACCAGTGGGCCAGGGACCACTGGTGGTCCATGAGAAAATTTTGGTGGTCTGCAGAGAAATGTCACCCGCAAAGCACACCCCAAACCAATTAATCCAGGCTGTGCGGGAACACAAGGCTGAACCGCCAACATGGCCTGTGGGAACACAATGTGTTGTTTGCATTGTGCACAACACAAGGTAGTGAGGAGAGGGGGGAAAGGGCAGAGGGGGGAATTTTTTCCACTTGCCCCATGTGCCTGACCTGGCCACCGGGCTGCTTCTTTCTGCTTCTTTCTTCTTCTGCTTTTGGCTGCACTCAAGGAAAGCAGCAAAAGTCTTTCTTTCTCTCTCCCAAACTTCATCAGAAACGAATCTTTGGGCCCCTGCAAGCCATCCTGCTCCAAGAGGCTGCGCCAGCACAAGTCTTCACAAAGACTCATTTCTGGTGGAGTTTGGGGGAGAGAAAGAAAGACTTCTGCTGCTTCTGTTGCTTTCCATGCATGAAGCCAAATACCTCTCACTCACACATTCTCTCTCATTCTCTCTCTCTCTCATTCTCTCTCTCTTTCCCTGAGAACAGAGTTGGAAACAGTATCCTGCAATCCCAAATAAAGAACGATTGATCGGTAAGAAAATGGGTGGGGAATTTTCCTGCAGACTTTTTTGGGGATTTTCCCAGGGGTCTCTGGTCCACAAGACTTAAAATTATGAGTTTGGTGGTCCCTGAGGTCCAAAAAGTTAGCAACCTCTGATCTAACCCACATGGCTGTGAGCTGTCCTTTTAATGTGCATCCTGTTTGGTTCAATTAAATTGGCTGATTCATTGTCTTTTTCTAGTCTGAATCCTGAAAAATCACTTAAGCTGAATAATTTAGTTTAGTTTAGTTTAGTTTATTGTCATTGCATCTTGTACAACAAAATCAAACACCATCTTCAGTGCACATCATGAACATGACCATGAAAATAAAGACAAACACACAATCTTCATCCTCTACACATTGAACCAAAAAACCCTGACACCGCACCAATACTGCACTATACAGCAGAATTCAAAAGAGCTACTGCCCTGGGATAGAAGCTGTCTTTCAGCCTATTTTTCCTTGTTTTTATTATTCTGTACCATCTGCCAGATGGTAACAGTTCAAAAAAAGGGTTCCCAGGATGAGGGATCTTTGAGAATGTTTTAAACTTTCTTAAGGCAGCGGAAGCTAGAAAGCTCTTCTAAAGAGGGAAGAGGGCAGCCAATGATCTTCTGGGCAATGATGTTAAGCCTCTGGAGTGCTTTCCTATCTGCCACTGTGCAATTGGCAAACCATTCAGAGGTGCAGTAAGTTAAAATACTTTCTATGATGCAATGGTAGGTCACCAGCAGTTTTTCATTCAATTGTTTTCTGAGATGTCTCAGCTAGTAGAATTTCTGCTGGGCCCCTTTGACCAGTGCTGAAATGTGAGCACCCCGGGTCTGATCCTCTTTTATGGTTAAAATCAGAAATTTAAAACTGTCCACTTGTTCCACTCAGTCTCCATTGATAAGCAAGGGTTGGATGTCTGATATGTTCCTTGTATAATCCACTATAAGCTCCTTGATCTTACTGGTGTTGAAGACCAAGTTATTGTCTCCACACCATGAAAGCAACCGGTCCACCTCATCTTGATAGGCAGACTCATCCCGCTCAGAGATGAGTCCCACCACTGTTGTATCATCTGCAAATTTAGCAATAGTATTACTAGTGTGATTGGGAATGCAGTCATGCACGTGAAGAGTATAGAGTAAGAGACTCAATAGGCAACCCTGTGGTGTACCAGTGTTAAGAATAAGGGCTGAAGAGGTATGATTACCTCTGTGAGCGGCTGGACAGGAAATCCATAATCCAAAGGCAGATTAAACAAGAAAGGCTAAAGTCTAGAAGTTTAGATATTAGTCTATGTGGAACAACTGTATTAAATGCAGAACTAATATCTACAAAAAGCATCCTCACATAGCCCTTCTGCTGTTCTAGATGAATCAGAGCAGTGTGAAGAGAGATGGTTATGGTATCCTCTGTAGATCTATTCCTTCTGTATGCAAACTGGTATATATCAAATGTATTCAGAAGACCAGAAATGATGTGCCAGCATGTAATAACATTTGGAAGTAGCAAGGTACCCATTGCTGGCTTACATAGGAAACCATTAGCACTATCTAAAAGAAGCATTTTTCCTTTTACCACAAAAGGAGAAATGTGTCTTCTAAAGCAGGAGTCTGCAACCCCTTGACTACATCCCACTACAGGCCATGACCTATTTGGAACCAGGCCACGCAAGCAGCTGATGGTGTGCATGCGCAGTTTGACCTGCGTCAGTGGCAGGAGGACGTGCATGCACATGCACGCCAGTCCACCATTTGCATAAGTCAAGCTGCATGCACATGTGCCTGCCACTCATGCAAATCAAGCTGCGAGTGCATGCGTTTGTGCACCAGCCCACCACTCACGTGCATTCCCCTTTCCCCTCCAGCTGGAATGCTGGTCGTCAAAGGTTGTGGACCACTGTTTTAAAGGAATAATATGCATCATTCAAAACCAATTTTACATCTTGCTTCAAAAGATTTTAGTGATATTAAGATGTAATGAACAGATTAATCAACAAAAATGCATTAATTGATTTATTGACTTATCACCTAAAATTCATATGTTACTAGATCTGGAGGTTTAGGAGATGGGATAAAACCATACATGACTTAGGTCTGTGGTGGCTAATCTTTTTTGGCTCCCGTGTTGAAAATTGCATGTGTGCTCGTGTGCTAGTACCCAAAAAGGCAATGCATACTGCCCCCTCATGCCCCCTGTGCATGTGCACACAATCCCTTTGCACACCATGCATCTCTGCACATGCGTATGTGATCCCCTGCATGCCATGCATCTCTGTGCATGTGTGTGCGATCCCCCTGTGTACACTTCACATCTCTGTACATGCGCACATGACTCTCCCCATGTGCTGCACATCTCTGCGCATGCATGCCCATCTCCTGCACACTCCCACCCCCCATGCATGCGTGCCAGATACATGACAATCAGCTGTCAGGTGGTGGCGTGCACACACATGTGCAGTGAGGTTCTTCCAGGTGATCTCCCGCGAGCCGGCAGAGTAGCCCTCCTTGACACTTCCAGCAAGCATGCCATAGGTTCACCAACATGGACCTAGGTTAATTGTGATTAGTTTTTTTTTCCACATTAGCTGCTGTTTTATGCATATTGTTTTGTTTTCTGCTTTTATATTTTTTAACAATGTTAGCCAGCCAGAATTTATAAAGTGACAGACTGTATCTTCATGTACTCTGCTTAAAGATAATCTTAACATGTGTCCAGATGTCATTTGGAAGATATTCTGATTCTTATCAATTACCTCAAATCCAAAAAGTGGTTGATATGCAGGGCTACTATGCTACAGCAGTTCTACAGAAAAATTGACTATAAAATACAAGCAGGCTCACTATCCTTTGAATTAGATACCCAAAATGCCACCCCATCCTTCCATATAGGAATTTATATCTGCGTGCATCTACAGTGCAGATGGATTTTTAAAAGGAATTATTGTGTAACCCATTCAAGGTCTAGCATCCAGGATTAATTCTGAAGAAGATTGTTCCAACAATAAAGCTATTTGGTTGTTTTGCATAAACAAAACAATAGGGAAGGTATGACAAATACTTATTTTTTAATAAGAAATCTTTTTCATAAATGTTAGTTGTATAAATGCAATCATTTTAAATAAACATACTGAATATCATTTGCAAATTCCACAGGTTTTCTTGCATGTCTTTTAAAAGAATTGGTTTATACTAAAATAAATATTTTACTTTTTAATAAAATAATCATTTTTGATTATCAATAAAATATCTGATAATCAATTCTAATCTTGCTATTCTTTATTTTCCTTAAAAGGGAGGTCCTCCTCCAGAAGATTCTGTTAAAAAATAAGTGACTCAAGCAGAGTCGAAAAAGAAAAATTAGTTTGCATAGCATGTTAATAGCAAAAAACTGCCCTCTACAGTCTATTTCTATCAAGGCACATATTGTTGCATTTGCAATGTATATATTTTTAAACGATCCAATTTTATATCTTTTTTC
Source organism: Pseudonaja textilis (assembly GCF_049901715.1). NCBI lineage: Eukaryota > Metazoa > Chordata > Lepidosauria > Squamata > Elapidae > Pseudonaja > Pseudonaja textilis. The sequence goes on along the minus strand of NC_142008.1, from coordinate 42,935,336 downwards.
CAGATAGAAGTCTCACCTAAATTCAATAGACTTACTGCCAAGCAAAGATACATAGAAGTGAAGTTTTAAACCCGCTTGAATATGTTATATTTTTAATACAATGGAAACCCTAAAGTAGGTGTTAGTTTATATTAGCCATGTTAATTCTTTGTTATTAAAATTTTTCTCATTTTGTGTATGTATGCTGATAGTTCTTTGTAAAGTAGAGTTATGTAAACAGATCTTTGTAAGGTAAACTCTAAAAGAAAAAATTGTAATGTCCTATGTGTGAATATTCTGCAGCCATCAAGAACACTTTTCTTCATGAAATATGCATATGCATATGCATATGCAACCCTTTGTTGGTGAAAATGGAGCTCAAGAGGGCCACAGCAGCCCTCCTGAGCTCCATTTTCACTGGCAGAAGCACTGCAGACCAGTCCTTCACAGGCCAGATATATGCACCTCATGGGCCACATCTAGCCCCTGGGCCATGGAATGATTTGATAAAAACATATGGGAAAGTGAAACTTATGAATGAAATTATAAAATATAAAATAAAATATGAATTAAAACAGAATGGTTGAACTGGAAGGGACCTTGGAGGTCTTCTAGTCCAGTTCCTTGCTCAAGCAGGAGAATCTATATTATTTCAGATAAATGACTATCTAGACTTAAAATGACTATCTATCTTAAAAACATCCAGTGATGGAGTGCCCATGATTTCTGGAGGCAAGCTATTCCACTGGTTAATTGTCCTCATTGTTAGGAAGTTCCTCTTTAACTCCAGATAGCCTCTCTCTTTGATTAGTTTCTAACCATTGTTTTGCCTTCTGGTCCTTTGGAGAATGTGGCAGCTCCTCAAGTATTGGAATACTGCTATCATGTCACCCCTAATTCTTCTTTTTTTTTTAGACTAGCCAAACTCAGCTTCATATGTTTTCATATCCAGGCCTTTGATCATATCAGTTGCACCTTCTGAACCTTTTCCAAAGTCTCAACATCTTTTTTGTAGTATGGTGACCAAAATTGGTTGCAGTATTCCAGGTGTGGTCTTACTAGGGTTTTATAAAGTGGTACTAATACTTCATATGATCTTGATTCTATGTCTCTATTTATACAACCCAGAATTATATTAGCTTTTTTGGCTGTTGCTACTCAGTGCTGGCTCATATTCAAGTGATCATCCACTAAGATTCCATGATCCCTCTCACAGAATTAGTGTCATTTGTTTTTGTGAGTGCAAATGAAAGTAAAAATCCATAAATTGCTGTTATGCATAATATGCTCTATTAGAAGGTGATAATTGGAAGGAAAAGATATGTGTCTGGTGAAGAATTATGCAACACACTGAATGAATGCAAATAAAAAGAAAGATGGATATGTTGTAATAAGACAAGAAAGCATAAAAAAGACATTGGGTCATTTGGACATGGAAGGATTAATAATGATGCAATTGATAAGTAAAAATATAATCAGAAAAGTCTGATTATGTAGTTTAAGAATAAATGCATATAGTGTAAATACAATGATCATGGATGAATATCAGTCTAAAATCATGATTTAGCTTATTGTTTATAATTAGATTGGAGAGAATCAGAAAACTCAGTGAAAGGAGGTATGAAAATGGAAAGATCTTTATTTGTAACTTGGGAAAACAGACCTGGAAATTTTTTTTTGAAATAAAGTAGAATGAAAATAGAATGAATGCAGGAAGAACAGGTATGAATCAATGGTGAGATTCAAATGTTTTTACTACCGGCTCTGTGGGCATGGCTTGGTGGGCGTGGCAGCAGAAGAATAGTGTAAAAAGTCAGAGGTGGTATTTGCCAGTTCTCAGAACTACTCAAAATTTTTGCTCCTGTTTCTCCAGAACTAGTCAGAACCTGCTGAATACCACCTCTGCTATGAATCGCATATGGGAAAAAATGGAAGATAAATAAATTTTACAGTACAATAAAAGGAATGTGAATATAAAGAAAGAGGATGTAAAATGTGGAGATGCATAAAGGAAAAGGAAAAAATACAAAAAAGGATGCTTAGACAGTGATGAAGTGAAAGAAGTACTGGATCAGGAAAAGTGCATGCAAGATAACTAATAAAGACAAAAATAATGAATTCTATAAAAATGAGGATGAATTATAGGCATTGTAATATGCAAATAGAGAATGCAGTCAAAGGTATCAAGGGATTGTTGAAATTAAAAAGGGCAAATAAAGTGAAGAACGACTGATGGAAATTAAACAATTATTTTAAACGTGAGTGAAAAGAACTACACAAAGGATATCCAGGAATTAAGTATGCAAATGATTAAGTGAAGAAATTATACAAATGATATTAGTGATATGTTTAAGAATGAAACAATTCTTAATTCAATTTAAACAATTGAAGCAAATGTTATAAATAGTAGCATAAATAGTAGCATCCAAGAAACCCTGACCATCAGCATAAGGTAGGTTGTCTTTTCCTCCATTTTTAAAATTACATTCACCTTTTTCCTGTCCAATTTCCCTCAAAATATATTCAGCCTGTTGTTTGAATAACTAAGGGAAGAGTATACAGCAAAATTTAAGTTTATTCACTTCATTATATTCATGCGAAATCATTAGTTTATAAATAAATCTTAGGCTGCAGTCTCATATTCACATAGAATCCAAATGGTTACTAAAGTAATTACATGTTTTACTTGATCAATTAATATACAAACATAATCATATGAAAGAATATGTATTCATGCATGTGTGCAATTGTGTATTCTTAGATTTTTATGAGACTCATGTGAAATTCTCAAATAAAAAAGGCAATAAGAATACTAGTTACTTTGGTATTTCTCTGCTCCTACTATTGTTCATTACCATAACAAGCAGTATACAATATATAGCAGTTGTGATGGATTCCATTTATGTACCTTTTCAGGTGCATGTAAGGAGCAGATAATTATCAAAAACCTCAGGACTTCCAGTTTGGGCTTCTTCGGCGACAGACCAAAATCACGATTGTCTACGGTTTTGATCTGTGCTCGCCACTGGAGTGCCCCGAGCTGCCCGGATTCAGGGCTGAAGCCACCCTGTAGAGGTGGTGAAGAAGGGGGAGCCATCAGCAGGGTTGAGGAGAGCCGCATCTCTCCTCCTCAGCTGGCCATCACTCCCCTTCCTAAAGGCGGTTGCAGCGGTGGTCAGAAATGGCCACCTCAAAGAAGAACCCAACCAGACAAGATTGTGCAGGAGGAAATTTAAAGGAGAAAGTTTGACTGACCGGGTTGAATGGAGAACATCTATTTAAGGTACCTGGAACCTGAATTTTAAAGACTAATACTATTCCTAAAAGGGATTTTAAGCTGTGAAAGAAAGGGAAAGGAAACAGAATTGTCTTTTTTTCCTCTAACATCGGCAGTTTTAACTGACTAGGAACATTAAGAAGAAGATATTTGAATAAGAAATTGATACTAATCCACTTTGACATTAATAGGCTATTTCTAGCTGAAAATAAAGTGTCAAAGGGATAAAAGATTCTTGGATAATTTAAAAACTTTCTTCAAAAAAAGAAAGAAAGCAGCTGAGGGAAAAAGGAAAAAAGAGGGTAGAATCTGGAAAGTGGAGGAGATCACCTGGAACTTTAAAAAAAATGATAGTAGAATTTTAACAAGGCTTGCAAAAGATACATTGTAGCTGAAACTTTGTTACAAGAGAAGGAAGCCCCTGGAAAGAGAAAGTGAAAAAAGAAGCAAGAAACAGCTTTGAATTATTGGATGATTCCTGGAACTTTGGATGGAGGATCCTAATGAAATAAAATAAAATCAATTGGGGGTTGCTTAAATTTTTTTAAAATGGCATCACTCCTTGAAGAGTTAAAAATGAGACTTAAAGAACAAAAAGAAGAAGCACAAGACAGAAGAGGATCTTTTGGCTTCGTGTTTCAATTTTTAGAAATGGAGATCTTGAACTATGAAAAACAACAAGAAATGCTGGCAGAACAAGAAGGGCGGGACAACGAAGAAGCCATCTTTAATGACCAAGCAATTTTAAGCAGGGTAAAAAGGGAAAGGGGGGAAAGGGAGTTAAAAACTTAAGCACTGAAGCAACAACCAAAAAAAGAGAGTAATTTGAAAAGTAATCATAATATTAGGAAGAAGCAGAAGGGAGGATCACAGAAGGGAGAACCAGACAGAAAAGGGAATAAAAAGGGGAGGGAGAAGAAGAGAGGGAAGAGGAAAAAAAGCTACAAAAGACAGAAACAAGATATAGAGGTACAGGAAAAATGTACAAGAATTAAAGGTATAAACCTATTTAAAAGACACAAAGACAATGGTTAAAAGAGAGGATTCTCCAAGGGTGCATGGGATAGCATTGTTATATAATATGTTAGATGATTAAAATGATAGAAAAGAATTCTATTGATGTGTAGTGGAATATTTGTTTGTAAAGAGAATAAGGCTCTCAATGATTTTAAAAAAACGTTTAAAAAAACTGAAAAGAAACATGGAAGGTTTTTATCAGTTGATAAGATGAACTTGAATAATAATAACTTTATTTTAATAATAACTTCATTTTTGAAGAATAATAACTTTATTGACTACTGTTAATAACTATTGTTTGGTTTTTATTTAAAGACAGTAATAAGTAAAATATGAAATATAGGTGATTAAAGTGAAAGACAACTGATATTACTAGGTAATGTTTGTTAAAAGAAATAGAAATGTAAAAGGTTGTTATTAATATTAATGGCAGAGCTGTACTTGAATAGACTATTCCATTTACTATTGTTATACATATATACACAGATATATATACATATATACTTTTTTCTTTTAAGAATTTAGTGTGTATTTTAAGGGAATGTACCAAGCAGAATTCGATTGAAAATAGGTATGTGTTATAAAATATAGGTTAGAAAATGAATGTTATAACTGTAAAGATGTAACTTAAATTTTTAAATAAAATTTGAAAAAAGATATAAAGGTGTTACACTCCAGTCTAGTAATTACAGGGGAAAATTTGTTTTATGAAAAAAGATAATATGACATTGTAAACAGGACAGATAAAAGTATAAAAACATTGATTAGAAAGATTTTAAAAATTAGAAAAAGATATGTAATTGAATTAAGAAAGGAATGAGATAATTTAAAATAAGGCTATCGGAAGTAAAGAAAGGGAAAAGCTATTGAAAAAATTGTGAAAGTAGTTATAAGTTATGGATTAGAATGTATAAGGTAAATATGTATTGAGTTTATGTCTGTATGGAGAAGTGATAACCCGGGGCTACGCTGTTCTCAAAAAAAGATATTTTATTTGTATTTGTATGTTTTGTGGAAACTTGAATAAAACTTTTATTTTTTAAAAAATAACAAAAACCTCTACTGCTTGTACAATCATCAACCTGGTAAGAGGCACAAGTGTTATACAGGAATTTCCAGGGGTAGGGTTCTACTGGTTCTGACTGGTTCTATAGAACTCCTTGTTAACTCTCTAAGCAGTTTAGAAGAAATCTTTTGGTTTTTTCCCACCCTTATTACATTCCTGGCAGTATGCCTAGACTTACTGTCTCTGAAGGAGGTTTTCTTTTTCCTTGATACTTTCTTAAAGTGGAAGGGTTGTTTTAAACTTTTTACACTGCTGTTGGGAGGAAATATTCCCCTGGAAATACTTCTTGGCTAGCTAGAAAGATTGACATTCAAATGTGAGTTTACATATCCTTTCTGAAATTTTGTCTAAAACTGGTTTTTGGTGAAGTTTAATTCTGTGCTTGGGGACGTTTAATCCTGTGTTTATTGATGGGATAATTTTCCTTATTCAGCTTTGTTTGGAAGGAAAAAGATTAATCTCTGTTCCTGAAAAGAAACTGGTTTGAGAAATCTGGCTAGTTCCTGTGTCTATTTGTTCTGGTAATTGGTTTAACAAGCAACAGCTACTGTTGTAATTTAATTATTTGTATTGTGTTTGAATTTTTTTCCTGCCTCATGGTTTCTTTTTCTATCTGGGGAGGGGATCTTCCTTTACTGCTTTATTGGTATCTGGCACTGTCCTTTTGGGGTATACTTCCAAGAGGCAGGATGCAAGCTTGGCACTGATTTTTTACTGCCTTTCTGGGAGGCATGTGACTTTTCCTTAAACCTGGATGATTTTCTTAGGATATCTTGTGAGATGAGTGAGACCAGTTGGTTTGTTTAAGTGGTGCAAATGGATCTAAGGATTGCTTCTCCTGGGTATGCTCTTTCTGGAGAGCTTAAATGACCTCTCTGCTGAAGGGTTTCACTTTATGAACAAGAGTTAGCTGCTGATAGTTATTGTATTTTAATTATTTTAATTCCTCAAGGTGCTCTGGCACTCTGCCTGATTTGTAACTCTGGCTTGCAGGTATTTTTAATTTAATGATTGGTATTAAGGGAAGCTTTTTGCAACAAAGAAGCTTTTTGTATTTTTGTACAGATAATCCTTGACTTACAATAGTTCATTTAGTGACCATTCAGTTACAATAACTGAAAAAAGTGACTTATGACCATTTTTCACACTTATGACTGTTGCAGCATCCCCACTGTCATTAGAGCACAGGTGAGGAGAAGTGCCCCTTGACATGAGTGATGTTGAGTTGGCCATGCCCACCCAGTCACATGACCACCAAGCCACACCCACCAACTAAGCCAAGCCCACAAAACCAGTTGTTAAAAAATTTGAATCCCATCCCTGGGGATTTCTATGCAGGTTGTTAGCCATGATGTACATCAGGGCTGTTAAACTCACAGTCCATGGGCCAGATGCATCACATGCTGGCCACACCCATGCCTGGTTTAGTGAAGAGGAAAAAAGTTGTGATACATCACATGATGCTGCCGTGATGAAGTGAGTTTGGCACCCTTGATCTACATATCTGGTACTGCTGCTGCTTTTGAAACAAGTGATTAGATGTGAAAGGACAATGCTCTGGGTATTATCTTATTACAACAGTGTAAAGTTTAATTTATTAGGCAATTGATTATAATAATGCTTCATTACTCAGATGTAATATCTAACATATAGAGCCAGGATGGCCGAGAGGATTATTAAGTGCTGGAATAAGATTATTATGGGGCCTCTAACCTACATATTAAGTTAACATGACCCTTGTACAATATTTCCCTTTCCCCTCTCCGACCCTGGTAATCCCTGCACCAGTGAAACTCTTAACCAAGAGATTCATTAAAAAGGGGGGGGCTCCGAAGTATGGAGAAGCAATGTTGGAGTCCGTGGCCCACAAGTAGATTTTTTCTCCCAGCTGGTAGAAGAATGATTCATTCTAGTCTATTCGAATAAAAGAAACTGCAACTTTGCCCCCAAAACCCTGCAGCCTGATTGACAAAGGGCTCCTTTACTGCAATAATTCTCTCGGCAACCCTGCCTTTGCAATACTGCCCAGGAAAGGCCTGCCGCTGCTGCGTGGGAAGGACAAGCCTTCCTTCCTTGCTGTTTGCCTTCCAATGAGCTGATTTGATCCAGCTTTGGAATGTTTTGCTATGAGCCACCCCCACCGTCCCCACCCCTGCCCAGGCATACCCAGGTTGATATACTGTCCCGCTGTTTTTCTTTTTTTTAATTTGGTTTTGTAAATTTTAAAAACAAATTCATGAGCCCCCTTTGATGGGCCCCCTTTTAGCTCCATGGACCCTGGAACAATGTACTGGCTGAACCACCCCTCTCTTCGGGCTCATAATTATAGATTATGATTTTTCATAATTTTTCAACGGGAGGGAATAAACCAACAGAAATAAATATAATAGAAAATTGTACACAAACAGTTGATGTTTAAAATGAAAAATAATTATTAGTGAACCTAATCCTATGCACCCAATTTCTATATGCACATGCCAATTCACATGGCTTGAAAATGCAGAATACCTGGTATTTCTGCCAGGAACAAACCAAAGTATATCAAAATATTTTATTTTATGTTTATTTATAGTGATATTCTTAGTTAGAAGTCTCCAGCTTTCTGTTTGTATAGCATAGTGAGACCTATATAAAGATCACAGCAGGTAGTCACACTTAGATGACATTGATCAATCTTAAAAAAGCTCAGCAGATCTTGTTAAATTAAATCAATGGGAACGGCCAGAGCTGGAACTGTAGCTGTGGAAAAATTCAATCCCAGAAGAATGCAATAGCAAATGACTTCCAGATCATATTGTCAAAACAAACAAAAGGCTTGGGAATATGTGGTCATCAGATTTATCAATTCAAAGAAGATTTTACCTTCTAGGCCAACCAAAAATGGCAGTTTCCTAGTTGTTTGGGTGATGAAGGAAGAATAATTATCAGCTGTTCATATTTACTAATAATGAGCAAACTTCTAAATATGATAAGAAATTAACTAAATTCAGGAGTTTTGCACAGATACTACATATTAAATTACATTATAGTACTTCAAGACAGATTACTGATATTCCAAGAACTGAATTTGCAGTACTGAACTAATATGCTTCTAAGACGATTCTTTCTAGAAATACTGCAAAGAATTATGATTTCTTCCTTTCTTCTATAACAACATACCTTATTTTTTCCTTTCATTGTTTCTTAACTATTTTTGTGTTGTATATGTGATTTATTATTCTTTAGTCTAGACTTGTACACTGAATAATGATCAGGTCCTGAACTACAATTTTCTCTAACAGGCACCTTCAGGTACCTATTTTCCAGATGGTACTGCATATATAATATGCTAGAGGGATATATAAAATTGGAAATTCTTTGAAATTCCCTGTTTATCTTTAGGTATTGTTTATTTTCTTGAGAGTTATATCAGGTATCTTTTAAAACACAATCTAAAATTTTTGTGCATATTTTGGTTAGTTAGATGAAACTTTCATATAACCTCATTCAATGGTATATCCTTAAAAGAATGTAGTTTTGAACTGAGGCTTTAACTTACAGAAATAGAATTTAGCAATTTCGTATTTTTCATTGTTAACATTTGCCTTTAAAATCACAGTCTTTCTTATTTCATGAAAATGTGCTACTAAATTATTTTTAATTAATGTTTCAGACAAGAATCATAAACAGGATAGTATGAATAAATGCTTGTATTAAGTATTCCATGTTAGATGATATTTTTCTTCCATCAAATTATGGAAAGTTGAAATGTTGAATATTTCATTTTAATTGAAAACAATGAAGAAATTTATATGATTTTTTTACATTCTCACATATTTATTATTGATTTTTAATTGTTTTATCAGGTAAACACAAACAATATTTTAAGAGTGTTTATTTGTTAGCTATATCTCCTCCTTGAAGTGATACAAACTCATCATTTTCCTGGAAATTACTAAGCCTTGGATAGAAAAAAATTGGCTCAGACACACCCTAAGCAAGATGTAATGGCTGCTAATTTGAAGCCTTCTGATGGCACAACAATTCTAAATTTGACTCCCATTTAAATTGATCCTTTATAGCAGGGCCATCAAATTCAGGGCGCTCAGGCCAGATGTATCACACGCTGGCCATACCCATGCTTGGTTTAGCAAAGGGGAAAAAAGTCATGATACATCATGTGACACTGCCATGACAACGCAAGTGTGACACCCCTACTTTATAGGAAATTATCTGATTCTTCTGAATTCACAGCTCCTGATTGAAAAGGGCCTTTGCTCATCTTTAGCTGGCAGGCCAGTATAATCTTATCTAGCACTGAGGAAGATAAATTTTAGTTGTAACTCTCTGTACATGGGGCTGAACATGGAGCTGTACATCCATTCAAAAACATCAAAAATAATATTTTTATTGCTGTTATAAAATACTTTGTTATACTTACAGTACAGTCATGTTATACTGCCAATGCTAGTTTTCAGGTCCAGTTCAGAATGATGCACACTAGCTTTACAATCTTGGATAGCTAAGATACCCTCCAGCCTAAGGATAAATAATCCCAAAATCACATCATTAATAGCAGAGTTATCTAGCCATCTAGCTTAAAATCTTGGGGAAATAATCGAATTTTGCAAAAGGCTAAAAATCTTAGTTCTACTTTCTTAACACTATGATCCAGTGGCCAGGGGCTGCCTTCTGTCCTTGTATAAAGGGATGTAGCACCACGTCAGTTGTCCTATACCAGAGATATTTTTCTTCAGAACAGTTTCTTTCCTTCTTAAGACAAGATGAACTGCTATTCTTGTGGCTTTTCAAACCTTGTTGAATAATAATATTCCAGAAGGCCATCAGTGATTAATGCAAAGCCATAGAAGCTGTATTTCCAATTTTCTGTGTTGCTAACACAATTAGCAGTTTGTTATGCTATAATTTTTAAAAATTTTACCCCACCCTTTCTTTCTATATTTAGTAGTCTGCTTATGAACTTTCAAGTTACAAACTTTCTCTGGTACAAGTCACAACTCAATCTAAACTCCTTTCTCCTATTTTTCCCACAATAACAAACCTATGAGATGAGTTGGGCAGAAAGAAAGTGAATGGACAACAGGAACTGAATGGATCACAGTCTGCTGGTTTCTAGGCCAGCACTTTAACCACTACACCAAAGAGGTGTAGTGATAACTATACAACATCTAAAGTCTGTTTAGATTGAGAGGGTAGACAAATAACATTGATCAATCAATCTTAACATTAATATTTGTAGTGAGCTGTGAAAAAATCCTTTCTTATCATTATTTTCATAGATTTTATCTATTTTAAATCCATTGTCATTTTCAGCATACATATTGGTATAATATTTTTGCATTGTACACAATACAGTGATTCTTTTGCAAACATGCTGTGAACAGCTAAATAGGTTTGTATTGGAAGGCTTCTTTGAGAAGGGAAGCCTAAATTCCCAGCTGTGTGGTGCTGCCTCTTAGGCATGTTTCCATTAATAGTTGCAGATGGGAAGAAATTGTCTGGGGACTAAATAATTTACTATTACTTTTTGTAACAAGCAACCTAAAGAAAACTATTGGTTGGGTTTAGCTGAAAGCCCAGTTGAATCTCCCAGCTCTGAAGCAACATAATTGAGCTGGGGTGGGGGTGGGGAATCTTTTGGTATTACTATTTAGAATATAAAACCATTCAAGAACATTGTAAAACATTTTGAATCACAGTATGTTAACAAGCAGACATAAATGTGCTTTGGAAAAAAAGAAAAGATTTATTAAAGCACTTCAAACATTTTATGAGGTATAAATTCTATGAATATAATTTTTCCTTCAGCAAATATTCTGTTTAGGAGGAAAAAAGCAATTGCTTTATTTAAAGCATAAAAACAGTTATTTTGTTTAAAGCACACGTCTACCATACATCCCTGCGCATGTACACAATTTACATATCTGGGCTACATATAAACAAACAAACCTCATAATAAAATCAGAGTTTTCTCTTTGGTGCCAACTAGTTGCTGTATGCCTGTTTTCAGCCTGAATCTGAAAGTTTTAAGGTTATGCAATCTCAACCAAATTTTCTAAATTCTGTATCTTTAAATGAGAATCCTGGGATCACACTTTCTCTAAACCACTTTGCTATTAAGAATGAGCTTTTGAAGTCCCCAGTTGTGATTCCAAAGTTATATTTTCATAGCTCTCTGACCCTCTGACCATATTGCTGTAAACATACAACATTGAGTAAGTCCTAAAACTGTTATCTCATTGTTAAAAAAACAAAGAAAGCCCTAAAATATACATTCCTGTCCACATTTGCAATGTCCTTTCCTTTTGTAGACCTTCAGATTTCACATTACTGATATAGACAGAAGTATCTGATTTTCTTTCTTCAGCCCTCAACTGAAGTTAGTTTGAGCCTAATATGAGCTATGAGTCAATTGTCTATTGAGTCCACACAAGCCTCAATGGTGCTCAGATGTTTTATTACTGACATTTCCCCAGATTCTGTCACCAAATTTTGCTGGTATTAATACACATTGCCAATGTTGCCACTTTATATACTACTTCCTCATTTGCTATTGTTCTGTATAGTTATCTTCAACATCGATCTGCATATATTTTCAACATCCATTTATTTATTTGCTTACCTGTAGTGCAATAAAACCTAGGATTACCTTCTTCAATCTTCACCCAAGCAGGACTTCAATGCAATATTCTTTTTATTAATATTTAATTACTGTAATTAAATTTTGTCCTGCGTCCCATCTTTATCTTTTTGATGTAGACTTTCTTTTTTCTGATGTGGTCCCTGGTATACCATATGACCAGTGGTGGGATTCAAAATTGTTTACTACCAATTCTGTGGGCGGGGCAGAGCTTGGTGGGCATGGCAGGGCAAGGATACTGTAAAATCTCCATTCCCTCCCCACTCCTGGGGGAAGCTTACTGCAAAATCCCATTCCCTCCCCACCCCACAAACCTGCTTTCCAGCTCCGTTCTCCTGTGCAGGGCAACAAAAGAAGACCCAGCCACCAGCTGGGACTCAAGAGGCAGAGAATAGATGGGAGCAGGGCTGGTCAGAGGTGGTATTTGCTGGTTCTCCTAATTCTCAAAATGTCCACTACCAGTTCTCCAGAACTGGTCAGAACCTGCTGAATACCACCTCTGCACATAACGGCTAATGCAGTCCTTAGATCAAGGTATTTCATGCATCCGTAATCTGGCCTTTTGCCTTTTCTAACTAACAGCAGTTCTCCAGATCTTAAAAGCAAAATGTTCCTGTCAGTTCAAGAAAGATATTTTTTTTTTCCTCCGAAAGCAATGTATCTGATGAAAGCAGGGGAAAATCAATAACTATATTCTACAATATCAATTACTGAGTTATAATGCATCTGCTCAGGAAATTTCTATACGGAAATTTCCGCTATAGTTTTCTGCTAATAATCTACAAATGCCTAGGTTGAATGAGCCAGAATTTAGGCATTATATTAGTTTAATTATTCAATATATGGGGTTCCCAGCATGATGTCCTAGGCATCAATTTATCTACAAACAGTTCCCTTGAAGTTTTATTCTTGTCCTTACTGGGAGAAATGATTGTTTTGTCTAAAATAAAGAAATTGGAAGCTGGTGTATTTAAAAAAACCCAAAGGATCAAGTTTATTATTTTATAGCTGTGGCTCTGGAATCCAAGATATGAATTGATTAGTATTTTGATAGCAGGCCACAATATATTATCAAAGTTTCAAAGAAATGCACTGATCCAAGAAGCATGAATCTCTTTTTTTTCCCTACCATCTGCTATGGTTTATATCTGGAAATCGTTCAATTAGTAAATCTATTTCAGTAAATTTATTGGATTTCATTTGGGAAATTTATATGAAATGAACCAAATATAAACTCATACTTAAACCCCATTTCATGAACAAGTTTGCAAAGTCTGTTTTGCTTTGTTTTAAATTTTGTAGATTTTTCTGGCAAATGGTGTGAAATCCAGAAACAAATTTTGTAAATTTGATTTAGTGAGCATCTTTTCCTGAAAAACAATGCATTAAATATAGATATGACTGCATTATAAAATGTTGATGGGTGCTAACAACCATGATATTTCTTGCATCATTTGCTTAATTCATTGTTCATGGATAGGCCAGTTTCTGAATGCAGTTTGAAAATTATTATTTTTAAAGCCCTAAATCAAAATTGTGCAATAATAGGCGTTAAAAATAGAACAGAACAACCAGTTTAATCCAAAAAATGGATGAGAACAGGATAACTGAAATAAGGATTCTTTATGATTGTAATAATATTTTTCATCATATTAAAATTACACTATTTGAAGAACTCTGGTATCACACCTAAGATTTTAAGAATCTTGACACTATAAGTTGAGCATTTCCTAAACTCTTGTACTTTGAAAAAGGAAAAACAGCCTTTCCATTCTGTGTGTTGTCTAATCGTTGATGAAAAGACAGAAATATTTCTTGAACATGGCATCCATTTAGGGAATTTCTTAATTCACAGATTAAATCATATATTTGTTTTAAATCTTCATTCATAACTGTGGACTTACCTTTGAACAAGCTTTTCATTTACAAGTTACAAAATTTATTTATTTTAAATTAAAGCTTTATGTGTCTTAATAGTTGCTGTTTAACCAATACATATACTTTTTCAAAATTATTTGTTTATGTTTTTATATTTTATTAGCTTGTAGGTTACTTGTACAATCATTCTTCTGGACAGAAAAAAATGTGCTTTTATTAAATAAAATTTTCAAAGAAATATTTTCTGTTTAAAACCCAGATATTCTTTATATTTCTTAAGGCTTTCTTGGAAATGTTAGAGAAGGAAGGACAAGATTAGAAACACATTCATTCCTGAAGTGTAATTATAATACAGACTCTGCACTTTTTAAAATGGGTAGCTTCTATGCATATCAAACTTCTATTTACAGGTTACTCTTTTCACCTGTATGTAATAATAGAATTCTTCCTAGTGATGATATCTGTACCTTTCATAACATGCTTGCAATAATAGCAATCATTTCAACAAAGTAATAGAAGGTTAAGGATCTCACAATAGAGAAATAACTATTTAGTACCTATAATTTTTGTATTGTTTAAAAGCTAGACAGATGATGGCAGCAGATGTTTTCCCTGCTCCTTTTAGCATTACTATAGCCTTCCTTCCTGTTTGAGATATTTTCTCTTTAACACAATTCTAAAATAGTTGTAGAGATTGTCCAAAACATGTTTTATCTCTCATTAGGAATAGTTAATATGTCATACAGAAATAATATCTTGCCCAAAATAAAGATTATGCAAGAATGTAACCGTGAAACCAATGTGGTATTAAGATATTAGACTAAAACCAGAGTAGTCCATGCTCAGATTGAAACCCAGCTATGGAAATTTTGGATGAGTTGCTTCCCCTTCCCCCCACCCAAATGTATTTATACAAGGTTGTTATAAGCAAATAAATGGGCGAATGGAGCACTGGTTACCTGAAGTCCTGGAAGACAGGCAGAATATAAATGAAGCAAATAAAATAATAAACAATAAAACATTTCCAGAAGAATAATCTCAATTATGTTTGTGTTGGAACATGCTATATTGTAGAAGGTTATAGAAAGCATTTATTATGACTGCATTGATGTTTTCGTTTAATGCTACAGTAGTTCAAGTAAACGCTGCCAACGATTAACAAACAAATATATGTTGTGTGAACAATGTTTTTGATGATTGTTCAGTTTTACACAATACTATATAATGCTTTTGTGTTTATTAGTATGAATTGCGTCTGACCCTCTAATTCTGGTTATATACCTGCTTAGCTAGAAATCAAAGATAAAACTAGAGTTTCTTAGTTCAGATAAGAAGTGAATGTGATTTAAATATTCATTCAGTAATGAAAATAGATATATGAAAGGAAGAGAATTCAATTACGTTTATCCTCCTAGAAATATTTTACTATCTACTATTATTTGTTATATTGTATCTGCCTTTCTTCCAGCAGCTGATAAATGATGTAAATAGCAAAACAATAGCAGTTAGATTTTTATATCACTCTTTACAGTTCTCTCTAAGGGGTTTACAGAGTCAGCATATTGCCCCAACGATCTGGATCCTCATTTTATCGACCTCGGAAAGATGGAAGCTTAGTCAACCTTGAGCTGGTCAGGATCAGACTCAGGGTAGAGTTAGCTTGCAATACTGCCTTCTAACTACTTCATCACCAGTGCTCCAAAGGGCCCAAAGTGTCAGGTGCAAGAATCCAAGAGCCAGGAGTTCAGAAAGCACTGCACATTTATTCCCTGCAACCCATAAACAAGCTCTAATGTACTAACAGTCAAAGCAAATTGGTGCCAAATAGTCAACAGATTTCAAGGGAAGGTGGGGTTGGGCTTAGGTCATTTTTGGGAATGTAAGTTCTCCAGACTGATGATCAGACGTGGTATTCAACTGGTTCTCACTGGCTTGGGCGAACTGGTAGAGGTGATTTGGTGTGGGTCACCGAACTGATGGTGACTCCTGGCTGGCCACGCCCCCAACCCGGTTGCCCAGTTGCTCACTTGCCCCGGTTGCTCTCCTAGCTTTTCCTACCACATGGTGGCTGGGCACAACTCAGGCAGATGTCCCACAACTGCTGCACATGTGCACTGTGAGTGCAGCCACTATATATGCAGTGCGCATATGCAGTGGCCCTGGGATATCCGCCCACCTGCCTATCTGCCCGGAGCATGCTTCTCCCGGTGGACGCGGCTCCTCCAGCCCGGCCTGGCCTGGCACACCTAGCCAGTAGGTGGCCACATGTCCAGCCATCCCTTTTGCAGCGCCAGAAGCTTCTCCCAACTGTCTGACTACTCTCTTCCTCCTCAGCCATATAGAAGAAACGGGCAGAGAAGGAAGGGAGCAGCTGTCCACCCGGTTGCGCTGAAAAGGGGGTGGCTGGGAGCCAAAAAAAAAGCCATTTTCAACCACCTCTTTCCGAGTGCTGCACCAACAGGCTCAGTGGGGTAGACCTGCGTGGCCAGTGGCTAGGATGCAGCGGCGGCGGGGGCGGGTTGGAGAAGCGCAGCAAAACCTCTTGAAGAAGCCTATAGCCACTGTGTGTTTTTTTCAGTGTTGAAGGAAGGTAAGGTTTCAGGCAGTTGAGAAAGCTGCCTAGCCCAGAGCTGCTGGTGGCCGGGGGGGGACAAGGCAGCACACACCTCGCTTGAATTTCCTTGCCCCAAAAGCAGGAGGGGAGGAAGGCTTTTTCAGGCAATGCAGGACAGGAGACTGGCTGGGATGAACCCTTGTAATGAGAGATTCTGCCAGGCACTTGGAAGTCTGTGTGTGTTTCAGATGGGTCTCCTTTACTAGAGTGAAAGGAGAGAGAAAGAGAGGAAGAGAGAGGGAAAGAGAGAGACAGAGAGAAAGAGAGAGGGAGGGACAGAGGGAAAGAGAGAAAGAGGGAGAGAGAAAGAGAAAGAGAGAAGAAAGAATAGAAAGAGAAATGGGAAAAAAACAAAGAAAGAAAAAGATAGACAAAGGAAGAAAGGGGATAGACAAAGAAAAATGGGATGGAAGGAAGGGAGAGAAAGAAAGAAAGAGGGAGGAAGGGAGAAAATGAAAGATATATGGATGTGTGGATGGATAGATACATGGAAGGAGGGAGGGAGGGAGAGAGGAAAAAAAAGGAGAGGAAGGAAGGACACAAACTCTGGCTTTAGAAGACTTTGAAACAGCACAAGCAATCTAGGGCTGGAAGGGTCTCGCAGGTCATCTTCTAGTCAAACTTGGCAAGTTTAAGACTTGTGGACTTCAACTCCCAGAATTCCTGAGTTAATATGACTGGAGGAGGAATCCTGGGGATTGAAGTCCACAAGTCTTAAAGCTATCAATATACCATAGATAAGGTGAAACCTGGCTCAAAAGCAGTAACTATAAGAGGGATCTTGGATTCTTAGTGGACATTCATTTAAGTATGAGCCAGCAGCATGTGTCAGCAGCCAAAAAAACCAAAGGAGGATAGAATTAAGATCACGTGAAGTATTTATAAAGCCTTATTAATACCACACCCGGAATATTGCATCCAGTATTGGGCACAACAGTATAAAAAATACATTGAGACTCTGGAAAGGGTGCAGAGAATAGCAACAAAAATGATTAGTGGCAAGCAGATATGGAGGCTAAAACATGAAGAACAACTGCAGAAACTGGGTGTGACTAATCTAGTGAAAAGAAGGACTGGGGTGACATGATAGCAATAATCTAATATTTGAGGGGCTGCCATAAAGAAAAGGATTGAAATATTTTCCAAAGCACCAGAACAAAGATAACAAACAATGGATGGAAACTAATCAAGGAGAGAAGCAACCTAGAATGAAGGAGAAATTTCCTAAAGTGGGAACAATCAACAAGTCCCTTTCAATTTTGTTATTCTGTTAATCTGAATAAAGTTGGCTGCATTGAAGCATGTTCCAAAAAAACAGCTAGCATTAATAGATACCAATACTATAATATGAAATATAAGCATCAGCTCAGTGCAAGAAATAAAAACAACTAATGTACTGTATGGCTGAAATTATAACTGAATACCTGGAATGCAAAATCAGCAAAGAAGAAAAAAAATGAAAGAACAGGCTAGAAAATAAGATCAGCAAGCAAGCTAGAATAGATAAAACTAGAACTTGGCCAAACTTGCTTACAAGTCATGTGAAGAATAAAAAATAGACATGGCGAGGCAAAATATTACATGGTACATAAAAATAGTATGCAAATAAGTTGGAAAAAGACCTCACAGTGGCTAAGAGCAGGAAAGTAGAAGTAGGAAATAGAGGGGCTAATTCAGACTACACAAGACTGAATCTAAAAAACAAACATATATGAAGCCAGAATTGAGAACACAACAGATAGCAAATGACATACTTACAAAGAAGCTGAAGAAACACCTATTTAGCTGCTGCAAGAAGATCTCTCACACTGACTACAAACAATGGCCTGACAAAGATCTGCAAGAAATACCATTTGCCTGCAAACAAGAATTGATGGAATCACAAAATAGAAAATGAAGAAGCTAAAGTGCTCTGGGATTCAAACAGACCTTCCAACTAACACCCAAAACTTATTATTAATAGTTGTTAATAAGAATGACAAAAAAAGCCTGGATAGTGGATATGGCAGTATCTAGAGAAGCAGAATATAAGAAAAAAATAGGGGAAAAAATCACAAAATACAAGAATCTGCAAATAGAAGTAGAGAGATAAAGTAAAAGAAAGCAGAAATAGTGCCAATACTAATCTTGGATGCAATCCTTGGAATGACACTTAAATACCATCGGCATTGAAAAAAATCACCATCAATCAATTGCAAAAGGCAACATTACTTGGAACAATGACAATACATTTTGCGACAATATATTTAATGCCATAAAAGCATCTGCCTCTTCTAGGTCAATGGGAAGGACTCAATAAGTTGATAAAAATGCCAAATCCATCTAAACATCTGGCTGACCATGAAATCAGCAGTAATCATCATCATCATCATCATCATCAAATGTAGTAATTACATAAATACTAACTTAGATCTAGTAGATTTAGCTTTTCCCAGATCAGGCAAGGTCAGACAAATAAAACTACACAAATCATTCTGACAATATATCTGAATTATGATAAATAATTTATATTTCTCCAAGATTAACTATCATAGTTTTACCCTATAGGCCTTAAGCCAGTGGGTTGATCTAAAGATGTTTATTGATTTGGTATGCATCAATTCACTGTAAACTCATGTATTTTTTAAAGTCAAAAAGCAAAATGTATAATAAACAAATGGGTTGCATGAAAAGAGCAACATATGCAGCATTGAGATAATCGGTATTGGGTAAAATGTAATCAATAAATGGTATACATTATGTATGTGGTTGCTTTTGCTGGCTCTCAGGTTGAGGCATCCCAAATGTTAGTATTAAAAAAAAGTCTATCCAAGTTCCAGACTTTTGCTTAGCAATGTTCCTCATGAAGGTGCTTTCCTTTTGGTTATTAGGCAATAAATGACAGGTTGACACTTAAAGGTTTTTCATATGTCGGTCACTTCAGTCCTTCCGTTACTAAGGAGACAACAAAAAAACCTATATATGATTAGATTTTAGATTGGGAGTAAATCTTCACACAGGACTTTCTTTTCAGAAATAATGCTTTATTGTTATGTCCCACCTTCAAAAATAAACAGATAAGGCTGAAAGCAGCAGTCCTCGCAAATAAAGGCAGCAACCAGGAATCTTCACTGATAACAGCCGCAGCCAGCCTCCACAAGATAGTCCAAGTTAACAGTTCCAACAAATCCAAGTCCCAACAAGATATTTCAGATTTAAATCCTCCAAGCCAAAGTCTTCGGTTCTCCTTGCAAACAATTTGTTCCCGACAGCGTGCAGAGTCATCCCTCTTCCTTTTATAGAGCAGAAGCTAATTAGACTAATTACTGATCTGCCCTCCTCCTGTGCTCCCGTTGGTTTCTTCTCGTAAGGAGACGCCTGCTTCTGACATCCACCCAGCAATCAAACTAAATTATTACTTTCACCTGAAGACTCCATAAGTTCCTCATTATCAGCCGTTCCCGGCTGATAACCTGATTGAGAAGCAGAGGAGGTTGAAGGTTCAGGCCGATCCTGCAAATCAAATGTGTCCTCCCTTGTAACATTCTCATTCAAAACTGCAAGCAAAACTGTTAAGACTCCCTTTTGAAATTCAACAGTCATTTCACAATCAAATCAAACTAAAGGGAGTAACGTTCCCTGGTTCTGACGTCAATCCATGATCTAACAGTCATCAGATTCAAAGTTCCTAACAGGATTGGACCTTCCAATCACAACACTTTATTATTATTTTTTGTGTTGTTTGTTTGAATTACAAGAAGATAGAAAAGGAGATGGAAGTTGATGTGAGTTTATTGACAATCATTAATTAATTTTCTGTTTTCACACTGCAATTTGGATTCTGTGATTATTTTGGACGTGACTCAAAAGCAAGCTTGTAATGACACAGCCTATTGTTTACAACATTATTATGTTGCTACTTGTAAGTATTGTAACTCTGCAGGAAATACTACTAACACATTTCCTTCTGCTAACATGACAATAGTATTGATTATCCAGGTGTTTGATATTATGCCTTTATCCAGCAAAGCAACACTTGTAATCTTAATATATCCCAGTGGTTTATATTCAGATAGATTTTATGTTATGTAAGGCTGTTTAGGAGATATGGTTTTTATCTTTCCTGATATTCTTGTGGTTTTGAGCAAGAAATAAAGACTACAGCAGTGATGGTAATAAAGCACCTGTGGTTCAGAACAGTATTACAAGGGAATGTAACATTCAATTAATTTTCTGTCCAGCTGAACTATTGAATTCCAAAAAACATACGTTGCATTGTTTTATTCCCATTTTCTTCATTTTTTAATGAAAATGATCTATTACTTATGGTCAACTTTTTGTCCACAAACCACATCCAGGCTCTAAACCTCCTTTTTGCAGTTCTAAATCCTCCAAGCTGTAAATTGCTAAAGTACAATTTTCAGTAATACTTAGTGAGAAACAGGGTAGAAAAAGCAAATTAGTCTGAGAGTCTTCATATTTTTATCAACATTAACAGTAAAACCCTTAAACATCCAAATTGCCAAAAGGGATCAAAAAGTCTAATGTTATTTCTGATTGGTCACCCCAAAACTGGGGTTACTGCTCTTTATATGCTAAATAATAAAGATTTGCAATTGTTTCACTTTAGGGAGTTTGTAGTTTAAAAATATTGAAATATTGAAAAATATTGAATCCTTTGTCAATTCAGCTTTCCTATCATTTATTCCTGAAAAAATAATGTCATACAAAAAAATCAATTCCAAAAGGCCAATTACAATATTCTTTATTATTATTATTTTTCAGAGAAAATGTTATTGTACTTAGGAATGTTCAAATGTCCTACAGCGAATTAGTAAGGAAGCTTTTAGAACACAATGATAATCAATTCAAACATTTAATGTCATTTATATAAGTTGCTTATAGGGTCTGACTTTAGATGTAGCCTGTATTTATCTTTCAGATTACACACTAAGTAAAGCAAGATGCATGTAGACATATTTTTTTTCAGATATGAAATCATTTACCAGTGATTTGTTGGTATTTAAGCATGTTATTTGAAATCAGGAAAAAAGGCATTTCCTGGTAAACTAAATATTATAAGACAAGGATAAAAATGCCCATTAGTCAAGTGCAATTCATAATGACCACAGTACAAGCATCCAATTTGCCAATTTGTTTTTCAGATTTTATTTTTTTACCTTCCAATCCATTATATAGCCCCAGGATTATATAGAATCCTAATCTAATATATCAGGCCAAACTCTATTTTTTTAATTATCACCTACTAAAATGCAATGCCAAATAACATAGTCATAGCTTTTTGAAGGTTTCCTTCATGTTTTGTCTGGTTAGCACAAACCAGAACTACCAATGACAATTTTCTGAAGACCAAACAAACAACTTTGGTCAAAAGGCAGAAGAAATCAAATGGCTGAAAGCAGCCATGTTCATCTTAACCAACTCCTATGGTTAACCATACATTATAAATGCTTTCTTTATCTTAGTTAAAATAAATACAAATTTTACTACTTTAGTTAAGACTATAGTTTAGTCCTTATATTCCATAGTTAAAATAGGTAGAACTGCCACTCACTTAGAGTCCAGAAGAGATTACTTAAGTGCCAAATTGTCAGGTTACTTAGTGCCAAATTGTCAAGCTATAATACAATAATTAAATAATATATTGTTGCACCAAATATTTAGTATAATAACTGCAAAAAAAGGGAACTTTCAGCTAAATTTTAACACATCAGGACATCTTTTACATTAACAAGAGATGGCCCTACCTCAAAAAGCTACTTCCTTCACTCAGTCATGAACTCCATTAATCTAGATGGATCCAATACATTTTGGCTGGGGGAAAAAAATCCTATTCCTGGAAAGGTATTAATCTAATTTGTCTCTGCTCTTCCAATTATTGCAAAATTATATTTGCATTCTTTATGTATCCACAGATTTTGTCAGCTATACAAATCACTTTATAATTGATCAGGATATTTTTTCACTTATTTACACACCCTGAACTTAACTATCCTTCTTCCTAATACTCAAGATAAAGGAAGCATAATCTACATCTGAACTGTGTACACTGAATGTTGTCATTTCACATATAAATGTATATAAATCTATATAAATCTATATTTTTAGGACATGTGTGCTGGTTGATTAAAAAAAAGGTAGCACATTTATGTTTAGTTTTCTTCTTTGGGGTATTTCTCATGCTCTCATTTCTTTTTCTAATAAATTAACATTTTCATTCAGAATATCATAACATAAGTGAAAACTAACAAATGGTTATCAGAGAAATTCAAAGGAAGAAAGAGACCAGAAAAGGGAAAAAGTGACCAGAGAAATTCTTCATAAGGATTATTTGTTAAGTTGTGAAGGCTGAAAAGGTTTTAAATAACTGTTGAATATAAGAAATGTACCTTTAGAGCTGTTGTTTGGGCATTGTGGTTGATTGGATGACTCAGCTACCTGCTGGGTAAGGAGTGACTATGTGAGGGTTATTGTCAGATTTCATACAGGTTCAGTGGCATATCTTAGTTCTTTACACAATAATTCCCTTATTCAGGAACTGATTACTTGCAGAAGGTCACAAATATGACCCAGTCAAAAAAAATGAGGCCATGCACACAAAGAACATCTGTAACTTCTGTACACAATAGCAAAGCTCATATACAACTGTGCTCCACAGTTTAATTTCTATTTTATTTTCTGTCTTTCTGAATCAATCAATAATTGACTTAGAGAGGCATCTGTTCTGGGGTTCTCTTCATCATGGGAACTAACAGTTTAAATTCTTATAATTGTAAAAGAGCCTGGTTCCCAGAAGTGAGTTCACTCAGAAAGGGAATTTAACAGTAATTTGTCTGGGGAAATCAGCTTGGTATTTCTATCAAGTTGTCCGTCAAAGTCAAAAGTTATCTGTTTAGCTAATGTGGAAGCTTGGGAAACAATCTTTCTGAGGAGGCTTAAAAAGCAAAAGTAAAGCTGAACAGAATCTGCAATTGTGACCTACTTCACTTATAGCTTATTTGTCTCCCTACCTGAACACAATCTGAGGCATATTTGCAGCAAATATAAACTCACATTGATCCTTGGGGCAAAAGATAGTGAGGAGCCATAGTTTAGTAGAAAAGTTTTGCATTTTAGAGAAAGGAGGGTCAATTAAAGATACAGACATGGAAATAACCCTATTAAGAAAGATAAACAGACAAAGGGGAAAAAGGTCAAGTAAGGTGAAGGTAACAACCAAGAGCAAGAAACCTTTCTCAGATGAATGTCTATAGAGATTCTCGGTCATCCAGGTCATGGTTGTCCCAAAGAGGCAACTGAACTTTCTGGTTTTTCTTTGAAGATGTTTCACTTCTCATCCAAGAAGCTTCATCTCAGTCCAGTTGCCTCTTGAAAAAGCACCTTTGGGATATACATCAATATCTTTTCAAAACAATTTGCTATGAAATGATAATCTGTAGTTTATTTCTTAACTGCTATATCCCTCATCTTTTTAGTAAATCCTAATAAATCATTGTCAATTCTAAAGTTGGCTATTGTACAAATAATCCTCTTATCTCATTTTTTTATCAGATAAAGTCATTAATAAATTTTGGGAGTGCCATAATCATAATAGTCCTTCATTTTCACAAAGCATTTGACAAAGTACCATATGATATGTTGTCTATCAAGCTAGTTATGAGTAGGTTAAATGACACAATATTTAAAATGATACATAGCTCAAAAATCATATCTTCTTCACTTAGGAGGGGAAGAGGTCAAATGCATAGGTATAAAAGGAAGGGTACCTTGCTTGGTAACAACTCTCAGAATGGTAGTTGATTACAAACTTAATATGAGCCAACAGTATGATGTGCTTTAAAGAACACAAATAGAGTTTTAGCTATGACAATGGAAGCTTATTTTCCAAAAAAGGAAACTAATTCTGCTCTATTCTGTCATAAGCAGATTCTAACTGAATGTTAGAAAAAAACTTATTAAGAGTACTAATATTCAGTAGCTGACTCAATTATCCAAAAAAGGTGATAAGCTGCATTTCATCGAATATGTTCAAATAGAAGCTGGATAGCTATTTGTGTAGAATATTTTTTTAAAATTTCTTCATTGAGCAATGGATTTTATTTCGACTAAATAGCCTCTTCCAACTTTATTATTTTGTGATTCTGTATTCTGATGCAGTGTTTCTCAATCTCAGTAGCTTTAAGATGTGTGGATTTAAAAAAAAACAATACACAAACAAACAAAACGTAGAATAATAACATAGGACATCGTTTCTAAAAATTAATAAAATTTGTTTAAAAAAAAAAAGATGTGTGGATTTCAATTCCTGGAACTGGAGTTAACAATCCACACATTTTAAAATTGCTAAGGTTGAGAAACTCTGGTCCAGGGATCCATTTATAGTTCCAGGGGTCTCCAATCTTGGCAATTTTAAGCCTGGGGGACTTCAACTCCTAGAATTTCCCAGCCAGCTTTTACCTACACTCTCCTTGCAGGACTGGTAAACTCAGAAGCGCAGGGAGTTCTTTCAAGGACAACTTCTTTAGGATTAGTTCTGATGCCTTTCAGTGACCAAAATCTAGTCCCCTCTTCCTTGGGGATTCTTACCATTTCTAAAAATCATTTTATGATCTTTTAATCAGTTTTTAAAAAAGATTCCTTATCTGAAAGCTACCATGGAACACTTAGACTGAAGCATTATAAGGACTTCAAAGTCTTTAAAACAAACTGAAGGGAGAGATATAGAGGTGACAGTCAGTCAAACAAATGGGTAGATAGTATATTTGCTCTTTATTATTAAAAATCAAAATAGTGATGGTAATCTGTTTTCAAACATGAAATGTTTGAAATAATAATTGGGAATTTTGTCGTTGTGATTATTTTTGTGT
Organism: Pseudonaja textilis; assembly: GCF_049901715.1. NCBI lineage: Eukaryota > Metazoa > Chordata > Lepidosauria > Squamata > Elapidae > Pseudonaja > Pseudonaja textilis. The sequence goes on along the minus strand of NC_142008.1, from coordinate 42,909,998 downwards.
AGACGTATGTTGAGACAAAAGTCAATCATGTTGTGGTCACTGTTGGAAAAGGGTTCTTTAATTAGTATTCCATAAATTGAATTCAAACTATTGCAGAAGATGAGATCGAGGCAGTTGTTAAGCCTAGTATTGTTGGTTACTAGTTGTTCCAGTCCCAGATTTGTTACAGCATTGTAGAAGGTTGCATGTATGGGTTCAGTTGTACATTCGTTTAGGGTCCAGTTAATATCAGGTAGATTAAAGTCACCAAGAAAGATAAAAGCGTGTGGGCAGGATGCTGCCCATGTTAGTAGTATATTTAGCTTGTTTATACGTTCAATGTCATAATGAGGGGCTCTGCAACATAGTAAGAACCGAAATGTGATATTTAAGGTCAGTTCACAGATAATGGTCTCAGGAAGAGCAAGTTCTTGGGTAACTTGGATGTTTTTTAGATGTAAGGATTTTTTTTATAGAAGATAGCAACAGCACCTCCTCTACAGATTTCACGATCAGATCAGTAAACATGATAGTCTCTTACTGAGGTAATGGAGTCAGGGAGGGATGAGTTGAGCTATGTTTCACAGACAAATATGATGTCAAATTTAGCCGTATTTAGTAAGAGGAGAAATTCAGGTATTTTATTTACAAGGCTTCTTGCATTGAGTAGCTTGCATTTAAGGCCAGTTGTAGTTTGAATTGAGGAAGTTGGGGGTGTGCGTGCCTAGTCTTGAACCACCAAACTGTCAACTTTCTGATCGACAAGCTCAGCATCTTAGCCACTGAACCACTGCACCCCTTACATACATACATACATACATACATACATACATACATATTATTAATGTGTGTGTGTGTGTGTGTGTGTGTGTGTGTGTATGTGTGTGTGTGTAAATCTTTTTTACTTTTGACCTATTCAAATATTCAGGTACTTTACACAGGAATCATGTTGGTACAGAATGACACTATTTAGATAATCATAAACCCCTTGTTTTAATTAGTATCCTTAAAGACATTTGACATTGTGATCTACTAAAAACATTTATTGACTTCAATATGAAGGATGGAAAGGGCCCATAGTTTTAAATTAGAATATCTCTAATTAGGAAGATTAGCATAGACATCATGAGGCTTTCATAAAGAAAAAAACCTGTATCTCCTGTGATTAGTTAGAAACAAGAAGTCACAGAAGTGAGTAATTCTATAAAGAGCTGGATATTAAATTCATAAAAGGGTCAAAGCAGTAGGAAAGACAAAAATATTGAAAAGAGCCCACATCTTTTAATAAGAGCATTTATTATTACAATGAATTTAATTGCAATGCATTTCCATACAATTCTCTTCAATACAGAGGCTTCTCAAATTCAGGTAGACCTGCTCACATAAAACTACTGCAGTTTTAAAAAGTTATTTTTGTTGTGCACATCATCCCCAATTATCAAAGTGCAGAATAGAGGAGGAATTCATTGTGATCTTTCTCCATTTCTCTTCTGTCATTATATACTTAAAAAAGTTAAATTTGCAATAACCAAGAGCTCTTGGATGGAGTTGGAATAGTCCATTGTTTTGTTTTCAGTGGCTCTGTGCTTTTTATAGATATAGAAGATATACAGATATAAATTATTGCCTATTGCATATATGTTTCTCTCTGCCTCCCTATTTTGGGAGGGCTGCCCCATTTTCTTAATTTTTCCTAGAAGCCTAAAAGTATGGGGAGAATATTTGGGAGAAAGCAATTCCCTAAATAGTTTTCATCAGCAATATAAGACTTTATGCACTATTGAAAGCATATTAAATTGGCAGCATTATGATTCATTTCACTATTGAGACAATGTAAGATCTCCAAGAAGTTCAACACCCCACTTTTACTGCTGCATTCTAAACAAACTTTCAAAGATTGTCCCATGAAGAACACATTATAATAATGCCAGCTTAATGGGTGTGCTGCATACTAAAATCAATAAGCCTTAATAGCTGCCTTCCTATTTGTATTGTAGAAATACAAATCAGCCCACATGCTGTTTAGCCATATATAATTGGGGGCAAGATGGGCTCCCTCCCCCTCCCCTTGGCTAAGGAAACACATGTGTCCCTATTTGAAAAAAAATCAGCTGAATTCAATAACTTATGTGTGACAACACAAGTTGGCATTATTTTAATGTGCTCTACAAATGGTTGTAGAATCATTTGTAGAATCTCTCATTGGTAATTTCTCAGAATATGACATAGGCTTACATTGATACTTCTTAATTTCAGCAACTGAGTAGTTTCTTTTTTTTTAATTATAGAAATATTCATTGAATGTGCGTAAATAGGCTATTTTGAGTTCTGAATAATGCAAATAGCATTCAAGAAAATTATATTTAGTACTGATATGGAATCATTAAATCAGTTAATAATAAATCTCTACAGATCTATAGCTATGGGCCTGGTTACTGAAAAGGGATATATTATACCATGCAATAAACACTGCTATGGTCTCTGACAAACTAAACATGGGAAAAATAAATTATTTATTTAATCTCCAGAAATTTGGACAAAGTATATTTTATGATAACACTATTTTCTGGGAAGCTTGCCATTTCTTCAAACACAGAGAAAACCAGGGGTGGGTTTCTACAGGTTCGCACCTATTCGCTAGAACTGGTTGTTAACATTCTAAGCAGTTCAGAGAACCAGTTGTTAGAAGAAATTACTGGCCTAATCCTGTAAGGAAGGCAGGAGGGAAATATTCTGGTGTTGCTTATAGAAACTGCCTCTCTGTTAACCCTTATTACATTCTTGGCAGGACTAGACTTCCTGTCTCAGGAACTTCTCTGGAGTTTTTTTCCCCTCCTTTGCTGGTAGTTTGTTTGTGTGGAGTGACTACTCAAAGTTACAATGACACTGAAAAACCATTTTTCACACTTACGACTGTTGCAGCATCCCCACAGTCACGAGAGGCCAGGCGAGGAGATGCATGCCTCGATGTGAGTGATGTTGAGTTGGCCACGCCCAGCCATTCACATTACCACCAAGCCATGCCCACCAACTAAGCCATGCCCACATAACCGGTTGTTAAAAAAATTGAATCCCACCTCTGGGATAGGTTTCCCATGAATATATTATGCAAAAAAGTACATTTGTTGCCATTTGTATTCAAAGGTTCTCTAGATCTTGTGATTTATTATTAGATTGTCCTTAAAATTAAGCAGGTACCTTTGGTACCTTAAAATTTTTATTTTTAATATTTTGAAAATGGACAAGATTTTGAATGAGATCAGCAAAAGCTTCTTTCTATTGTTTAATACAGAAAATCTTTCCTTTTTTCCACCCTTAGATTCAGAAACCATAGCCACTGCTAATAGTTATGGAGCATGACAAGTAATGATCCACAGTGTTTTGCATCCTTCTCCCCATTGCCAGGATGTTGAATTCTGGGCCCTAGCAAACAGCAATAATAACAAAGTAAGTAACACAAATGAAATGTTTGTCCACACACCTCTGTTAGTTGATCATTTTCATATGATATAAAGTCTCTGAAGTCAAACTTAAGGCCTGGTATGTGGATATATATATATGTGGATATATCAGTATTGTTTCCTAGCAACAATACAGAAGTGGTTTGTTTATTATTGTTGTTGTAGATCGAACAATGAGAGGCTAGACCAGGGCATTAAAGCAACAAGACTTTATTCAGGGAATAAAGGACTGAACATGTCAGCGCTGCTGGGAGCAGGCTTCCAATGAACAGCGACTGACCTGACCCTGCAGCTGGCTTTTATAGCCGGCTGCTCAGGTGAGTCAGCCAATGAGGAACAGTCAACGCCCCTACAGTAAGAACGGACCTGGTTGGGAACGTTGGTAAGTTCCAGGGACATAACACCCCTTCCCCCCAGATGCGAACACGCATAGTCATTTAAATAAGCGGGTGGTCTGTGCTGGCGCCCCGAGCGCCGTAACTCGTGCGAGCTGTCGGGTGACCCTGCGTTCGAAGGTGCGGGTAGGGTTGGTGATGGAGTGTGGTCTTGCTCGGGGGTCTGCGTTGGTGCCGGTGTCGAGTTTCCTGTCTGCGATGCTGTGGCCCCATCAGGTGGCACGGGTGGCGGATCCACCGGGCAGTCTCGGTCTGTAGCCCATTCTCCCGGCTCGGGTGGTGACGGCGACAAATCCCTGGGATGGTCTCTGATGAGTGACTGGTGTGGCGCCCGGGAGCCGACCTGTGCCCATGGTCCCACACTGGCGAGGGTACCTTGGCACTTCCTGAGCTGGTCCAGGTGTCTCCTCCAGATGCGGCCGTCTTCCAGCTGGACTCGGTACGACCTGGGACTGGTGATGGCCACGATCTCCCCTGGTATCCACAGTGGGTCTCTGGCGTAGTTCCTTGCAAAGACACGTTCCTGCAAGACAAAATCTCTGACCCCAGCTGTTGAACCAAGAGGGGTGTCAGGGCAATAGTGAGGGTGTAGCCTATCCAACACAGTTCTTAGGCGCCTACCCATCAGGAGTTCAGCCGGTGACTTGTTGGTGACCGTGCATGGGGTTGAGTGTTGGCTCAATAAGAAACGGGAGAGTCTGTGGTGCCAGTCCTCTTTGTTGAATCTGGCTAGCGCTTCCTTTGTGGACCTAATGGCTCTCTCTGCCAATCCGTTGCTGGCAGGGTGGAAGGGTGCCGTGAGGATGTGTCGAATGCCCAGGTTGGTGGTGAAACGGCTGAATTCCGTTGAGGCAAATTGGGGACCATTGTCTGAGACTATCGTGTCCGGCAGTCCGTGTGTCACGAATAGCCGGGTCAAGGCCTTAGTAACTCCTTGCGTGGTGGTGGTGGGTAGTTGGGCCACATCGATCCACTTGGAGTATGAGTCTACAACCACCAAGAAGGTTCTACCTTGCATTGGCCCGGCTAGGTCGATGTGAAGCCTGGACCATGGTGCGTTGGCGCTCTCCCACTTGGTGGGAGTGGTGACTGGAGGGGCTGGTCTGGATTCCTGACAGGGCTGGCAAGAGCTTACCCACTTGACGATGTCGTCGTCCAGGCCGGGCCACCAGACGTAACTTCGAGCTAACGCCTTCATCCGGACGATGCCCGGGTGTCCCTCGTGCAGTGTCTCTAGGACTGGCGTGCGCAGTGCAGCTGGGATAACGACTCTGGTGCCCCACAACAGGCAGCCCTGTAAGCTAGATAGTTCCTGTTGACGGGTCTTAAAAGGTGTAAATTCGGTTTCAAGGTTAGTGCCCGGCCACCCCCTCCTCACCCAGTCCAGTACCTGGGCGATTGTTCTGTCAGCCTTAGACTTTGTGGCAATGTCGAGGGCGGTGACGGGAAGGTTGATCTCGGTGACATCGAAGATGGCATGGACAGGGCTGGATCCTCAGCTGGAGCTGGCAGGGGGCAGCGGCTGAGGGCATCGGCATGGCTCAAAGTTTTCCCTGGGCGGTGGATGAGTTTGTACGAGTATGCCGCCAGGAATAAGGTCCATCTCGTCATCCTGGGGGACAACACTTGGGGGGTCTGCTTGTCTCCAGAAAGCAGACCCAGGAGCGGTTTATGGTCTGTGATGAGTTCGAAGTCGTGGCCGAAAAGGAATTCATGAAATTTCTTTACCGCTGCGACTGCGGCTAAAGCCTCCTTATCAATTTGGCTGTAATTACGCTCTGTTGCTGAGAGTGTTCTGGAGAAGAAGGCGATTGGTGCCTCGGAGCCGTTGGGTAGTCTGTGGCTTAATACAGCTCCAATCCCATAAGGGGACGCATCTGCTGCTAATACTAAGGGAAGTCGTGGGTCAAATTGTATGAGGACAGCGTCTGATGTGAGTAGCGATTTGACTGCGTGAAATGCGGTGTCTTCCTTGTGCCCCCAGTGCCATGGTGATTTTTTATCTAAAAGCCTGTGTAAGGGCTCTGCTATTGAGGCTTTGTGCGGTAGAAACGATGCATAGAAATTTAATAATCCCAAAAAGGCTTGTAGCTCGGCTTTAGAGGTTGGACTGGGTGCCTCATGGATTGCCTTGACTTTGGATTCTAGGGGGTGGATACCTGATGCATCAATTCTATAGCCTAGAAAGTCCACCTGTCTAGTGGCAATGGCACATTTTTCCTTTTTTAACTTGAGACCATGCTGTCTGAACCTGTCTAGAACTGCTCTGACTCTCTGGAAAAGTTGGGGTCTGTCCCTGGCCGAGACCAATATATCGTCGAAGTAGGGTACCACGCCAGGGAGGCCCTGTAGGATACGTTCCATCAGGGATTGAAATATGCCTGGGGCAACACTTACGCCAAATTGGAGACGCCTGCACCTGAATGCACCCCTGTGGGTTACAATGGTTTGTAATTCGGCTGTTTGGTTATCAACAGGAAACTGTTGATACGCTTGCGACATGTCCAATTTGGCAAAAATGGTGCCCGGCTCAAAAGTGTGCAGTAAATGCTGAATGACCGGGACTGGGTAAGCGCTAACCTGTAGAAAGCGGTTAATTGTTGTTTTGTAATCAGAACAAATTCTCAGACTGCCATCCTTCTTAAGGGGTGTGACAATTGGTGTCTCCCATTTGGCGAAGTCTGTGGGTTCAATGACCCCTTGTTTTAGCAGTTTGTCAAGTTCCGCGTCCAGCTTAGGCCGAATAGTGAATGGTACCCTACGTGGCTTCAGCCGCACGGGAACTGCTTGGGGGTCTACTGAAAATGAGATGGGGGTTCCGTTATAACACCCTAACTCATCGCTGAATACGTCGGAGTAGTCAGTGAATAATGAGTCAGTGTCAGAGGTCGAGACAGCATGGAACCCTGTTACCCCAAGGCCTAGATGTGGGAACCAATCAAGCCCCAGGAGACTGGGGAGGTTGCCGTTAACTACCACTAGAGGCAGATGGCCTTTGAAAGCCCTAAAATTAACAAGGAACTTGCCTTTGCCAAGTACCGGGATGTCCTTCCCCTGGTAGTCCCTCAAGGTAAGTTGGCACTTCTGGAGCTGGTTTCTGGATAGTGTGGGCTGGATCTTCTTGAGTGTGTTCCATGAAATGATTGAGAGCGCTGACCCCGTGTCAACCTCCATGCGGCACGGTTTACCTTCTAATAAAATGGAAAGTGTGATTTTGCTGATAGAATGACAGGTGTGGTTAGCATAGAAACAAGTGCGACAATTTAGTACTTGCCTTTGTGAGCCAGGATGGGAAAAAGGCGGATACCTTGGTGCTGGGTTGTGCGCAGCCTGGCAGACTCTGGCGATGTGGCCTTTCTTGTGGCAATTGTTACACGTGGCACTCTTGAATCTGCATGATGCTCTCACGTGAGGTCCGCCACAGGACAGGCACAAAGTGATGTGCTTGGGTGCTCCGCTGCTTTCCTGTCTGATGGCCACCTGTGATTGTCTGGCTTGGGCGAGGCGGTGGACGTCTGTCTGCTCGCTGGGGTCATCTTCGTTGACTACCACTTCCGAGTGGATGGTGGCACAGCTGGGCTTGGAGACTGGGCCTTGGATTTCTGCAGCTAACTGGGTTGCTAGTTCTGCAGCCAAAGCTTCCTCGACGGCCTGGGCGAGGTTAAGGTCCTTCCTGGCTAGCAGCCGCCTTTGGAGATGAAGGTCCTTGACCCCGCAGACGAGCTGGTTGAGGAGCATGTCATCTAAGTAGTCCCTGAACTCGCATTGGAGAGCGGCGGTCCTCAGGGCAGCCATGTACTGGTTGATGGTTTCCCCTCCAGTTTGCTTTCTCATCCGGAATGCGAAGCGTCTGGCGATCTGTGACGGCTTGGGGGAGTAATGATTGGTGAGGGTCTCCAGCAACTCTGCCCAGGGCACATTCTTTAACTCACGTGGTGCGACGAGTGCTGTGGCGGTATCAAAGACTGTGGCTCCACAGTAGCTGAGGAAGTATGACTTCTTCCTGTGCTCTCCTGCATCAGCCAGGCCAATGGCGTCGATGTAGTGGTTAAAACGATTTTTGTACGACTCCCACTTCTCTTCATCCGGCTTGAACGGTGGGAAAGCTGGATTGGAATTCATGTTGTGACTTCAATTGGTTTCAGGGCTGTAAATTCTCTCTGGGTGACAACCCTGTGTGCTCCAGGTGAGCGAGGCAGCTGCTGTTACAGCGTTTTTTTGGGTTAGTGATAGGGCTGTTAAGTCTCTCTGGGAAGACAACCCTGTGTGCTCCTAGGTGAGCGTGGCTGCTGTGGCTACAGCGCTTGCCAGACTAGTGCTTCAGCTCTGGAGAGGCTCCACAGAACCTCTCTCTCTCTCTGGGTTAACGAACGTGGCTTGCTGCAACGGCCGTTGGCAGCGTTTTGAATTCCGCGCCTGCGTGGGCGTCAGTGACTTGGAGTAACAGCACCGCGCTGTATTCCGGCAAGGAAATTCAAATGACAGCCGTTTGAATTTCGCGCTCTTTTTGTGCTGAGCGGCTGTGGCTCGCAGCGCTTCACTTTCCCTGTAGCTTGCTAACCGAGCGGCTACAGACGCTCCTCACTTTCGCTTTAATTCGGCTGCGGCTCGCAGCGCTTCGCTTCCGGCTGCGGCTCGCAGCGTTTTCACTTTCCCTGTAGCTGGCTAACCGAGCGGCTACAGACGCTCCTTACTTTCGCTTTTGCTGGCCGAGCTCTCCAACGGCGCGGCTGCGGCTCAGCAATGGAGTGATTTTCAGCAATGGAGTGATTTCAGCTGTTGCTGCGTGCCTCTGGTAGCCATCCCACCTTCGTCGCCAGTGTTGTAGATCGAACAATGAGAGGCTAGACCAGGGCATTAAAGCAACAAGACTTTATTCAGGGAATAAAGGACTGAACATGTCAGCGCTGCTGGGAGCAGGCTTCCAATGAACAGCGGCTGACCTGACCCTGCAGCTGGCTTTTATAGCCGGCTGCTCAGGTGAGTCAGCCAATGAGGAACAGTCAACGCCCCTACAGTAAGAACGGACCTGGTTGGGAACTTTGGTAAGTTCCAGGGACATAACAATTGTCTTTGAGATTTTTTCTTTTTAACTTCCTAAAATAATCCTAAAATTTTCAGGTGATATGCCATGCAAGCATTAATCTACATTTTGAGCAGAACTAGTAAAGAATTTAATGCTGGCACAAAAAATCCTTCATACATTCACTTAATGTTTGCAGCAAATTTCTAGAAATTGTTTAATTACTACACAATAGCTTCCACGGAAGATAATTTCTCAGTGTTTCATTCCCTATCATTATTTAAAAGAAGATTAATGTATCCTTTTGTCTGAGGAATGAATTCCCATATTAATCCTGGAGAGACAACATACATAGAAAATGGTAGTTCTTTTGGGTCATGATTGCCTTTTAGTGAAATGCCAGGGATCTAATTTCCAAAGTCGGTCAGAAGTACAAAAACTATTTTATTATATTTTATAAAATACATCTGGAAACATTTGGAAGCATACCCAAGGCTTTCTGATGTCACATTCGATCCTGGATGTTCATGTTGTACAATTTATTCTAGATATTATAACTGTAATATGAGCTGCTTTTTCAACCATTGTATAAAGACAGAATCTTTTTTGAAATTTTTTTATTGATTTATAGTTGTGACTGTGCTAACAGGGCTGAAGTGTTTGTGACAGAAAGGGCCCTTTCTAAATTTTATAAATATTTAGATTTTTCAGTATTTGTGTTTTATACATTTCTATGTAGGCCTGTAGCAAAGAGAATTTTTAGAATAACTTCAGATTGACCATATGTGAAAAATGGTACTTTGGGAATATAGCAAGAAGATTGCAATATGAAAGATATATTTAAAAGTACTCCATAATTCTAGTGTCTTAGGGTGCTTCCTTTTTTTCCTTTCCCTTCATTTATTCACTTTACCTAAGCTTCTAATTATAGTGCAAGCAATATTGCAAAATTTTGTTGCGGTTGTTTTAAAGGCTGTTTTGCAGGACATTCCATGCTGACGTTTACGTTATGATTCATGCTTTTTTATGAAGTGGTTGTATAATGGTAGATTATTTATGCTCTGATATTTATGGCACATTTTGTCCTAAAAGCCTTTGGGAAAAAAATGTAGGAATTGACATACTTACTAGGTAATCATATCATTAAAAATAGATGGTAAATATATTTCACAGCATTATAGGTTTTCAACTGCACTAACAGCATTTTGTTCTTTATGAGAATCAGAGGTTGGCACATAGAGCTTTTGGGAAACAAATTGTCTGAGGCTGTAAGCACATTTATTTAGCTGTAAATCCCTCTGAAAATCAATTTATTTTAAAATCAAGTGCAATATTGTAAATGAATAGTTTGGGATATAAAACAATGGGTATTTTGCATTATAATCTAGATTTTCTATTTTATGAGGATCAAATAAAAATTTGATTTAGCTTGTACAAAGGTACATTATAGATTGCATAAGTTTAATAAATTCAAGAACCATATTTGCCCAAATGGCTAACCTTTTCCATATTACTGGAATTTTCAGTACCTTTTAAATAAGATTTTGAATCACTAGGCTTGTCAAATAAATATATTGATCAGCTTTCCTTTTAGTAAAGTTAAAGTTTACATTTTGGGGTAAATATTTTTTAATTATTTCATAAATAGCAATAGAACACATTTAGAGAATAACTATAGCATCCAATCACTGAGTTTTCATGAAAAAATTAAATAATATAGAATTTATAAAACTAGCTACTACATATTGTGTGAATACAGGTCATCTCGGTTAGTCATCTTAGTGATTTATTTGTTTAGGCACAGCGTATTATATTAACATAAAAAGAGGTATATTAATATAGAAACAGGTCCTCCCTCTCCCCCCTTTTTAGAATTATGTGTGTTCTGCAGTTGCAATCAGTAGGTCATAAGCAAAGCATTCCTAGCAAATTGAGAACACTGGCTTTCTATATTCCTTGCAAGCTTTCTGTGGTTTATACATCCTTTGTAAAAAAAAAATGGGAAAATACACTATGTATTATTTAACAATTACTTGCAATCTTAATGTTGGAACTAAGTTATTTGTCCTCTCCCCCACTGATATTGTAACTGATTACTGCATAATATTTTAAACTGTTTCTGAAATTTAGTTTAATATTTGATGAACTTTTTCATTATATCTACTAAATTTTTATATTTTATAACATTTTATATAGCTAAAAATAATATTTTTGTACTGAGTGATAAGATTCGCTCTTACTCAAGAACATTTTTTTTGAAATTGTGTTTTCAAAACACAAAATGCTAATAATTCAATTTAACTTGCAACCATGTTGCCGGATTCTATCAGTAAGAGTGCACAAAAGTAGAATTCAAAAAGATTTGGAAGTACATAAAGTTTAAGGGTGTTTGTATGTATCTTTGCATCAGTTTTGAAAACTGGTCACTTCCTCCAAATGGCTTTGAAGGGAGCCCTAAAAATAATTGAAATATAAATGAAATAACTAAATCATACATAATAAAGGTAGGGAATCTATTCTCAGTGTCATGCTCTTCAGGTGAATTGAACTAAAATTCAAGACTGCATTTACTTGGTACTCACAGAGAAGCACAAAAGGTTGATTATTGCCCTGAGGGTTCTGTGCCTACCTTTTAATTCACTTTTAATGCTGGATTTTAATCATCTTTGCTTCTTTTAAATTTTATATGCACTATTTTATGTTTTAGGATTTGCAGAGTCCCTCTGGGAGGGAAACCGGAGGTTTCTAAATTTGATAAATAAAGAATGAAAACTTCTAAATATCTTAGTCACTAATCTCACTGCATCTAAAGGGCAATGCTAACTGAGCAGGTCAGTTCATTAAACACTGCAGCCCTGATATACATCTATGTTAGAGAAATCTAACTTTGGCTTTTTAATTTCTAAAAGCACAAGAGCATTGCATAAAACAAACAAACAACAGAACAGTTTCCTGCCAAGCAGTGGAATCAGGACATAGCTCCAAATAAAACAACATCTGCTGGGGACTGTGATAGTCTCATCAGTAGAAGTTGCTCCAATAAACGGTATCATCATCCCTCCACTATGTCAGTGTTAAAAGAAGGCAGCCTGGTCTAGAAAGATAATGGATTCATCACTGAAAGCCTGCATTATACTTACAGGTGCTCTTATCAATCAGCCACTCACATGTGGAATAGAAGGTTTCACTTGAGAACAATGCATGTCACAGTCATAAAGCCTACACTGTGAAAACTTACAGTAAAATAACCAGGGAAATTGAAGCAAGGTGAATGGACTCAGGAAGGGCTAAAAGCAATAAGCAAACATTTTAGCCTAATGCTCAACTGTCCAAAAGCTCATCTTTTAAAGAAACAAAAATTCTGGTGGCTTTGTTGCTTATTTAGTGAAATATATTTTCCAAAGCAGAAGAAGGGAAATGATTAATGATTAAATGATATAAGGCAGTGTTTGTCAACCTCCCCAATGTTGAATTTCCCAGGCAACACTACCTTGATAGAGGATATGAAATCGGGATTTAGGCTATATGGCTATGATTTGAACATATACACCTTAAAAATGTAAATTTTGCTATTAGAAAACATTAATTACAGTTCATTAAGCCCCCCCCCCCACCCAACTTTTCTCAAGCCAAACTTTGAAAAGGGATATCCTTCTGAATGTTTGCTCCCTTATCACCAATAAGTAATCACAGTGGTGGGATTCAAAAAAAATTACTACCAGTTCTGTGGGCATGGCTTGTTTGGTGGGTGTGGCTTGGTGGTCATGTGACTGGGTGGGTGTGGCAAGGCAGCAAGGTGGTGTGGCCCCTTGCTGTGAGTGATGTCGACTTGGCCACACTCTTTCAGTCACATGACCAATGCTGCAGAGACAGGGTGATTTCCTACGTACCTTTCCCCCCCTCCACTCTTGGGCTGACCCCCACAAAAGCCTAACTAAAGATCACGACTGCCTGCCAAATGGGTTTTGTTTTGGGGTGGTTTTTTGTTCTGTTTTTTGCCAGAAGCTCCTCAGAGATAAATTTGCACTACCAAATCTTAAATTGTACATCATTGTTGAGGCACTGCCTGTTGCTGCTGTGGGTGCTGCTATGGTCATCTGGCTGCCCAAGGAAAGAACTGCACTGGCTCAGGGTGACTGTGAGGAGGAAGAGAGGAAGCCAAGGAGCTTGCCTCATAGCAGTCAACTTTGCTCTCTCTCGCTCTGGTTAGGCACCCCCGGCATGCACAAGGAGCATGAAGGGAGGCAGACACTGCACGAATACATTTTAAAAGTAAGAGAACTTTGCAAAAGACTTCTCATGTATTCAGGGGCTACACCTCTCCCAATGATGAGTTGGTGGGGATCTAATGAAATGTCTTCCAGCTCTTAAAGATCGACTATAAGAGCGCCCCCATGGAAGAAGCTGAGAATGAGAGCAAAAGTAACAGCGGCGGGGGTGACAGGTCCCTCTGCAGGCCCCTCCCAAGAGACAGCCAGGGCTTCAGCACCTCTTCTTTTCCTCAGAGGCGTGGTGTCTACTCCCTTTCACACTCCTTGTGGAGAGACACACACGCCCGTCACCTCCACCACCACTACGTTTACTCTCAGTTCTCAGCTTCTTCCATGAGGCGCTCTTAAAGTTGACCTTTAAGTGGTCCTGGGACATCTGCCCGCTTGCGCAGTGCCTTCCTGCTCAGAGCACACTTTCTTCTGGTGGATGCACCTCTTCCAGCCCAGCCCGGCCAGCCAGCCAGCAGGTGGCTTCTTGCCCCCCTTGTTGTGATATTCCTGCAGCTGCTGCATGCTTTTTTTGGTGCAGCTGTAGTCCAGCAACCACACCAAAAAAAACACGCCCTGTTCTATGTGCCAGGCCCAGCAAGTCCGAGCAGCCAGCGCATAGAACAGGGTGGTGCTGGGTCATTGGAAAAGTGGAGCAAAGCCAGAAATCAGTAGCCGCCTCTTTCGCAGCGCAAAGAAGCCTCCCCCAACCAGCCAGCTAGTCTCCTCTTTCTCTGCCTGTTTGTTCTGTATGACCAAGGAGGAGAAGACCATCCGACCAAAGGGGCGGCTGCTGGAGGTGACTCTTTTTTGGTCTCCAGCCACCTCTTTCAGCACAGAAAGCCTCCCAAAATCAGCCAGCTGGTCTCCTCTTTCTCTGCCTGTTTGTTCTATATGACTGAGGAGGAGGAGCAGAGGTGGTATTCAACCAGTTTGCACCAGTTCGGGCAAACCAGTTCGGTGATTTGGCATGGGTCACTGAACCAGTGGCAACCCCTGGCTGGCCATGTCCCTGATCTGGTCACCCAGCTCTCCTAGCTTTCCCTACCACAGGGCGGCCATGGTGCAGCTTGGGTGGATGTCCCAGGGCTACAGCACATGCGCACTGCATGTGCAGCCACTACACATTCAGTGTGCATGTGCAGCTGCTACACATGCAGTGTGCATGTGCAGCATCCCCGGGACATCCACCGGCTTGGCCGCCCTCCTGGAGTATGTTTTCTCCCTTTATCCAGCAGATATGCCTCTTCCACCCAGCCTGGCCCGGCCCAGCCAGCAGGTGGTTGGGCGGATATCCCGGGGCTTCTCTTCCTCCTTCTTGCGAGATGCCTGCAGCTGCTGCCTGTTTTTTTTTTTTTTTGGTGCAGCTGCAGTTCAGCACCCGCACCAAAAAAAGCACACTCTGTTCTATGTGCTGGGCCCAGCAAGTCCGAGCAGCTGGTGCATAGAACAGGGCAGTGCCAGACCATTGGAGAAGCAGAGTAAAGCCGGAGATCAGTAGCCACCTCTTTCGCAGTGCAAGAAGCCTCCCCAAATCAGTCAGTTATTCGTCTCCTTCTCTGCCTATTTGTTCTATATGGCCGAGGAGGAAGAGACCAGCTGGCCAATTCAGGGAGGATTTGTGTGCTGAAAAGGGGGCTGGAGACTGAAAAAGAGTCACCTCCAGCAGTTGCCATTTTGGCCAGCTGATCTCCTCCTCCTCAGCTATACAGAAAAAACAGAATTTTTTGCCTTCCTGTGCCCCAGGAAAGCTTCCTGGAAGCAAAAACGCCACCCTAGAGGCTCCTCTGAGGGAGCCCCAAAGGAAAGTCCCAAAATGGAGCATGGAGGGGTGCTGCAAGCCTCCTATGCTCCCTTTTTTTTTTCTTCCTGAGCCCAGGGGAACCTTCTAGGAGCAAAAGCACACACACCCTGAGGCTCCCCTGTGGCCACAAGGCCCCAAAACAGCTCCCCTGAGGCCAGGAAGGTCCAAAAAACAGGATGGGGTGGAGGTGCAAAAAGCCACATCCACCCTATCACATGGCCATGCCCACCTAGTCATGCCCACCTAGCCATGCCCACAGAACCGGTAGTAAAAAAATTTTTGAATCCCACCAACTGGTACAGATAACTAACAATCTGAACTGGTCTCTTCACACAGACATCATCATTAGTGAAGCATGCAAACCAGCATCTGCATTTCCTGCATTGGATGAGGAGAGCACGTCTTTCTCCTTCTATCCTGGCCACTTTTTACAGAGGCACGAGTGAGAGCGTTTTAACAAACTGCATCATTGTTTGGGTTGGTGGCAGCAGGGCCTCAGATAGAAAGTTCATACAGAGAGTGGTGAGGACAGCCAAGAAGATTATAGGAAGCTCACTTCCTATTATTCAGGATACTGCTTATAAGCGCTATGTGCTTAGAGCTCAAAACATTGTTAGAGACCACACACCCACTTTACGGTCTGTTTCTATTGCTCTGCTCTGGGAGGAGGTATTTCTAATAGGACTACCAGATTCTGCAACAGTTTTGTTCTCTATGTGGTAAACTCATGAAATTCGTTTTTCTCACCATGTCCATGTATACATCCGAACTAGATTGTATTGTTTCTCTGTGTCATATAATATATATGGGTATATGCAATATTTTGAATTATATATTTATTTGTTTTATCATGTTTATGTAATGTGTATTGGAAATAATGACTCTTTGAGAGCTGTAGGCAATGAAATGTCATTTTAACACATGCCAATTAGTGTACATTCAAAGTAACAATAAAGTTATTCTAAGTTCTATATGCCTTCCATAAAACAAATAAATCTATATAAATATGTATATGTGTGTGTGGCATATGTGTGTATATGCTTGACACACACCATTTTCACTGTCCAGTTCTTAAAAGGAAGTTAAAATAAATTCCCAGGGGTTTTACTTTGTGAAAAGCTGTGAACAGTGAAGAACACCATGAACTGGTCAATGTTTACTCCAGATTATATATAGGAGAGCAAAGATAATGGCATTCAATCACTGTCTGCTTCTATTACTCCATTCTTGGCTCCCTCCCATTTCTGCTTTCAATATTTATTGCACGCATTTACTGTAAATTTGCAAAAAAAAACAATCTGAGCTGCTACTATGAAATAAATTTCTCTGGCTACAAGGTTGCCATACTTTCTGTTTTTATTTTAAAAAGCTCTGCAAAGTATGAATCTTGAAGGCTAGTGTGTTGGCATTATTGCAAGTAGGTACTGTATTTTCCACAATATCTATAATCATGTTGCTGCTATGGCAGCAGGAATAATTCTGGAAAATCATCCTAACACAACTTTGTCAAGAATTCTATTTTTTAAATAGTAAAAAGCTAGTAGTTTGCAAAACACTCAAGAATGTTGTGTGTTTTTCTAGAGATTGCCTTGAAATCAGTTTTCTGGACAGACGTTCTCAACTTTCTGAGGGATGGTGAGTCCAGGACACAGGACTCACTTACTTGCCTGATTTATCAATATCCTGCAAATATGCTAGAAATAAATGGTCTCATTCTCAAGCACTGCCAATATGGTAGAAACCATTATGCAGTCACACCATAGACCAGGGGTGTCAAATTCAAGGCCCGGGGGGGAGCTTAGATCTGGTCTGCAGGGCTACCCTAGAAACAGCAAAAGACCAGCCTGTTGTGTCTCTGCCAGGGAAAATGGAACTCAGGAGGGCCTCATGCAGAGCTCAGGAGCTCCATTTTCACTGGCAGAGGGTTGCAGGAGGCTGTTGCAGCTGAAAATGGAGCTAATGTGCATAGTCATGAGAGGCCAGGTGAGGAGATGCGTTTTCACTGGCAGAGCATTTGACCACCACAGGTGCCCCTGACATGAGTGACATTGAGCTGGTCATACCTATCCTGCCCATGCCCCCCCCCCCCAAGGTCAAATACAACCCTGATGTGGCCTTCAATGAAATTGAGTTTGACATCCCTGCCATAGGTCTTCTTGAAATAATAGCCAATACTAACATGGAAAAAAGCCTATTCCTCCATTGCAAGTTTGCATATTTTATGCAATCAGCTACTGAAATTCTCATTAATGGAATGTGATGTTGTGCTTATTTCATTATAAAGTGGCAAGAAGTCTGTATGAATATCTTGTTTTGCATTATACAATTATATCTCAATCAGGAGTGGGATTCTACCAGTTTGCACCTATTTGCTAGAACTGGTTGTTAACATTCTAAGCACTTCAGAGAACCAGTTGTTAGAAGAAATTACTGCCTAATCCTGTAAGAAAGGCAGGAAGGAAACAAAAACTGCCTCTCCATTAACCTTTATTACCTTCTTGACAGGACTAGACTTCCTGTCTCTGGAACTTCTCTGGAGGTTTTTTCCCCTCCCTTGCTGGTACTTTGCATGTGTGGAGTGACCATTCAAAGTTACAATGGCACTGAAAAAAGTGACTTATGACCATTTTTCACACTCACAACTGTTGCAGCATCCCCATAGTCATGAGAGGCCAAGTGAGGAGATGCGTGCCTCAATGTGAGTGATATTGAGTTGGCCATGCCCAGCCAATAACATAACCACCAAGCCATGCCCACCAACTAAGCCATGCCCACAGAACCGGTTGTTAAAAAATTTGAATCCCACCCCTGATCTCAATGGTCTGCAGCCTTCCTGACTCACTGTTCATCAGTTCAGTCCCAAGGGAAGACAGAATGAGAAAACTTATCCTTGGGCTTTTTAAATAATAGAGGCACTTTGGCAATCCTGTCTTTGAGAAATTTCTAGAAATATTTTCTTTCCCCTGGAGAAATTCAGAGAAATCAGCCAATATCTATACCCACAGATTTGGTATTCAAAAGGCTAATTATTTCTATTCCAGTGGCTTAAAAAATCATTTCTAATATTTTACACAAACTACCTATTCCTCATTGTTTCAGACTACCTTATTTCACTCCTCTCTTCCCTAACTTTCTTCCTCCCTCCCTCCCTCCCTCCCTCCCTATTCCCCTTTTATTCCTGCTATCTTTACTTTACTTTATTTACTTTATTTGTGGAAAGTTTATAGGGAAAAAGTCAGTGGAGGAGCCAAGAGGAAGATATAAATCTAAGTTCAGCAGGCAGGTGAGTGCAGGTTGGGAAAGGAGCATGGTGTGTGCAAGGGATGTAGGTTTGATAAAGCCTGTAGGGGTGTGTGCTGTGAATCTATCAGTACATGGGGTGCAATCAGAAATAAATGTTTGACGAAAGAAAAAGGTGGTACTACAGACAGACAGACATACTCTGACTATCCTTTTCCCTAGGCATCAAGACCTGCAAATTTTCCTTCTCTGTGAGATATTGATTCAGAGTGAAAGAATATCCAATTAACCAGCAATATAATGTGAGTTGATATGAGCTTAACACAAACTGGAGGTTACTTTTTACTTTCTCTACCTCTCCTTTTCAAATAAACATCACATGGCATCATATAATTGTTTTTAATTACAATTGTAATGTAAAAAATAATTAATATGTGTTCGATCAGGAATGTTACTGGACATAATGAACAAATGTGTACATGTATTTGTATGTAGCAGTGGCAAGAGACAATTCATATACCTCCGATAAAATATCATGCATTTCCAATGAAAATTACAAAATTATTATTTTTTATTAATATCACAGATAAATGACTTGTTATGCACTTTTCTTTATGTCTTGAAAATTAAAAAAAAAAATTTAAAGATTCAATACCTAGGCAAGATTCTTTCTTCTCCTTTTTCTACTTACATTTTTTTCAAAACATTTCTTTCTTCTCCTTTTTCTACTTACATTTTTTTCAAAACATTTTATATCACAAAAAATATATAAACTTTAAAAATGGGAAATTATTTCTCTTTAGTAAACATGCAATTGGACCTGTAGTAGTTTTTGCTTAATAGAATTTTTGGATTTTTTCCCCCATAATCACCATGGCTGAAATTGTTTCCTGTCAGTGTTATTATAGTTATTTTCCTAAAAAGTGCAACATATTCACAGTCCATGAAGAATAATATTAGATTATGTTAGGCATGTTGTCAGACTTGGTTTACTAAACTGTTATTAATATTAATAACATATTAATATGTGACATTAATAATTTGATTCTTTGAATACATGAAGTCGAGCCAAATAACCATCCATATTTGACAGTTTTTTCTTCATAGTTGTTTGTCTATGTAAAAATGGGAAGCAAATTTAAAAACTGAAAATAACAAATTTTGAAACTTTCAATTCTGAAGTCAGTGCAACTTATACATAACAAAGCTGTTATAAAATTACATTTGAAGAAATATAAAATTAGATATGGTGGACTGAATATTTTTTCCAAAAATATACATTCTGAGATCATTTAATCAAATGTTCTGAGATAATCTAAAATATATCCACAAAATAAGTTCCTTTGATTTCACAAGGATTATTGAGGAACATCTGTATATAATAAAAACTGATGTGTACTTCTTTCTATGGTCATATAAAGTCTGTTATTCTTTATATTTAGCACTTGAATTACAATTCCATATTTTAGAAAGGTAGAAATGGTTTCAAAAGCCTTATGACCTTTATGGCTTAAATAACCTTCTTTGATATATATTTTCCATTGAATTAGATACTCAAACTCTAGTATCAGCAGGCAACTAATCTCTGTGGCAATCTATCCTCTTATTGCTTTTTCTTAATTGTGCCATTTACAAACTGATGCTGTAAGCCACAAATTAAGGATAGTAAATGAACTGGAAAAAATTGAACCACCATGCAAAACGGTACAATAATTTCAACATTAAAAATAATCATTTTGCTGGGACCAGTAATAAAATGTTAAATTTTAATGGCTGGAAATCTAGTAGCAGTGCAATAAAATAAGCCCTTTCATGAATTCTTTACTGTTAAGTGAATTGTAAGGAAAAAAAGTGTCATTAGAGTAATTGTTATGATTATATTGCTTTTAATTACATACAACAAAGTAACTTGAGGAAATGTACTCTTTTCAAGACATACAAAGGACTTAGTGAATTCCTGACTGTGATAATACTAGTGAGCTGAGAGAAGCTTGAGTTCTACATTTCCTTTAACTAACTCAACAGTGATTTTATTTACATATCTCAAATTTATTGGAAATGTTTCTATTTTTAATCTCATGATAAAATAAATTAATCCAGTGTACAATGAAAAAATTCTGTAGCACTCTTATGAAGCTATAAATTATACTTCTAATATACTTCTTTATTATTTTGTAATTCCAGCTTTTGTTGTAAGTGGGTAACTGTGAGAGTCATTTATTTGTGTGTGTGGATAGATAGATAGATAGATAGATAGATAGATAGATAGATAGATAGATAGATAGATAGCAAACTATTCCTTAATGACTTAATTTTCTTGAGACAGATTTTTAACTTATTTTCATTTAAGATATTCTTCACTTTTTCCAGAGAAGTGATAAGAAAAATACTCCCAGATAAAAATGGATTTAAATATTATTATGCTTATTTCATTTAAAAAATACGAATTGTCATTTAAAATACATGAGTGGTAGTGAGAATGTGGAATTTAAAATTCAGGAAATACAAAATCAAGGAGTGGACTTAGCTTGGTGGCCACACTTGCAAATACATACGAGAAAGATGCAAAAACATGGGTTTTTTAATAAAGAATCAACAACACTTGATAAGATGTTATTAGGGACAGATGAAAAACTGATAAGAAAAATATATAATTAATTATTTATTAAGCTTTAAAATGGAAGATGAACAAGTAAAAGAAACAATGATAGTATGGGCAAAAAACTTTGATTATATTATGAAATTAGATAAATGGCAAAAACTTGCAAAACTAGCAAAAATGTTTAACAACACATCCACCAAATGTAATCAGACCCCAGGTACCTATTATCACATGTGGAGGACATGCATGAAAGCAAGAAAATATTGGATGAAAATACACATTTGATTGGAAAAGATGATTAAGCAGTATATAGATTTGAAACCAGAAATATTTTTGTTATGTATAATACCTGAAAGCTATGACAAAGGAAGTATATATTTAATATTACATGTATTGACTGCATTGAGAATTATATTTGCACAATATTGGAAAAATGAGAACACCTCATCAGATGAAAATATAATTCAGAAAATATTGGATTGTGCAGAAATGGATAGATTGACATTGAAAATAAAAGATAAAGGAGATAGAGAGTATTACTTAATGTGGAATAGGTTTTATTAATGGTTAGACTTAAGAGAGAGAAATTAGATGAAGAAAGAGAATTGTTATGTACAAGTAAAACATCAAAGTTGTTTATAATTATAACTATGCTAATACAGTCAATAGGATTACAAATAAGAATATCATTATAAATATGGTTAGAATCATTTACTCTTGTTATCAGTGTATATGTTACTATTTCTTTTCTTTTTTTTTCTTTTGTACAATGGTATGCCTGGATAGTACACTGTAATCAAAATACTTATATATAAATAAAAAAACATGAAAAGTTCTCCCAAATAAAAATTGATTTAAATATTATTATGCTTACTTAATTTAAAAAGATATGAATTGTCATTTAAAATACATGAATGGTAAGGGTGGAAACAGTTTTTTTTCTCCTTTTGTGATTCATGACAAGAAAAAACAAAAACTGAAAAACAGACAACAGAAGTTTACTAAGTTTCATCAGTGATGGAAAAACTAAAATTAACGTTCATTTAAGTGAGAACAAATATATTACTCTTTGTCCCAAAGATGCTCCTGAAGATAAAATTGGAATTACTGATTACAAGAATACAGGAAAACATTTGTTTTTATTAGACAGTAAACTAATGCTATTCATTTGTCACTGTAGGAACTTGTGCAGTGATCTCATTGTTCTTCTCCTACATGGTTTATTATAATTGTTATTTTTTTTAATCACACTCATTTCTTTTGTTTGTTATGCCATGCCATTTAAAATTATCCTCTTTTGGCATCTGTTTCCATTCCATGCTTTATTATCAGAATAGATATCAGTATGCATTTAGTTGTATTCATAGATGAAGTTTCCATAAGAATTCCATAACACAGCAACATAGATAATAGGTTAAAACTATTGTGTTAAAATTATAAAAGAGAAAACTAATACAAACCTGATCTATCAAATCCTATTTAAACCCCAAGTTTTCTTACAGCTATCGTGACTGAGCAAAATTTTTCAACATTTTTAGAGATTTCGAGAGAGTTATCCATTAGCAGAAGCAATAAAATATCTTCCATACACAGTCTCGTAGAACTGGGGAATTGTATGGAAGAAGGGGGCCATATTAATTCAGAGGATCATCTATGGTATAATGGAGCTCCACAAAATGTGAAATGGCCTTTGCACAAGGCCAAATGTGACTTTGAAAGCTATGTTAGTCTTTCATTACTTTACAAATATGGCTACATAGTAATAATATAATAAAGGGAGGGAAGCAGTGCTAGTATTCAGCTGGTATGCACTGGTTCAGGCAAACCGATAACAAGGATTTGGCATGGGTCGCCGAACCGTAGTATGTTCTGGCTGGCCACGCCTCTGACCCAGTCGCCCAGTTGCTGCTGGCTTGCTTGCCCTGCCTGTTCAATGCTCACTCACCCCGCCCACCTGATGCTCGCCCCTTAAGGTATTTCTTTTTTTTCCCTCTTGACAATCAGTTGTTCACTGGGATTCCCCTAGCTTTCTTACTGCTTCTCCCAGGAGGAATGCCCCCTTCTATTTTTGCCTTCCTGAGCCCCAGGGGAGCCTTCTGGGAGCAAAAATGCTTCCCAGGAGGCTCTCCTGAGGCCCAGAAGACCCCCAAAATGGGGGGGGGGGTGGCTGCAAAAAACAAAAAAAAAACCCATGTCCACCCCATCACATGGCTATGCCCACATAGCCACACCCTCCAAGCCACGCCCACACAAATAGCAGTAAAAAGTTTTGAATCCCACCACTGGAGAGTAGTAAAAGAATAGAATAGAAAAAAACTATCAAGTATCAGCACTCTTCTGTGTGAAATGAAGTGGAGATGAAGTTATACAAGTAGTTAAAAATCAAAGAAGGTATATTCATAATAGTGTTATTACATTAGAGAGAAAGCCATCCTAGTGAAGACGTTTGATTACAAATTCAGATTTCTGTAAATCTAAATCTAGCATGTGCTCCTTAGATTCTTGTATAGCTTTCTGTGCCCCTTTTATTAAGGTGACAAACTTTTTTACAATGAGAAGGAAGACACAAATAAATTGAAGAAAAAAAAACAAAGTCATTTGCGTGGTGCACTTTTATGCATGGTGCACTCTTATGCATGGTGCACACTTGCACGTGGCACACTCTTGCGCATAGCATACTCTTGCACGTGGCACACTCTCTCAAAACAATTCCCCTGTGTGGAACACATACATCTCATAATCGTGTCTTGCCGCACTGTACTGAGCCTTGATGAATCGTCATGTCAAATACAAATACGTCACATCACATACAATGGATTGTATGTGCATCGGCATCGATCAAATATGGAGATTTACAGATTAGTCTTCAAATATCAAAAAGGAGGACATGTAGGAGGACACTTTTTGAGAGAGGACAGAACTTACAAAAGAAGGGCTGTTCTCCCTAAAGGAGGATGGTTGGTCACCTTACTTTTATTATGATAAATTGATAATAAAGGATTACCAAGGATTCACAATAGGAAAAAATCTTTGACTGAGGAGTCCAACTTACAGAGGAAATTAAAAGAGTTAAATATTTCTCCACCACCCCACCACCCCAAAAAAATATTTTAACCAATATTTCAAGTGACTGATCCGTGCAAATATCTCTACTGATATACAGCCAAGTTTGACTTTCAGGGTGGTATTTGATATGCAATGAGAGAGTGAAACATTTTTCTTAAAAATCTGAACTGAATTACCTGAAAGTCTTCTACTGTTTTAGATGTGTGCACTGTAAAGCACAATACTTAACATCTTAAACCTTTGGTCCCGAATAGCATAATTGCAATAGAGATATAGCTATTCCCATGATAGTTAGCAATCCTAAGTATAGCCCTGAAGTTTTTTTATACATGAAAAAAATGAATAACTCTTGTCAATTTAATTGTGTTGCTTCATAAAGATGCATATCAGAGGTGGTATTCAGCAGGTTCTGACCAGTCCTGGAGAATCGGTAGTGGAAATTTTGAATAGTTTGGAGAACTAGCAAATACCACCTCTTAGAGATTTTACAGTATCCTTCCCCTGCCATTCCCACCAAGCCATGCCCACGGAACCGGTAGTAAAAAAATTT
This sequence comes from Pseudonaja textilis, assembly GCF_049901715.1. NCBI lineage: Eukaryota > Metazoa > Chordata > Lepidosauria > Squamata > Elapidae > Pseudonaja > Pseudonaja textilis. The sequence continues at coordinate 42,885,619 of NC_142008.1, read as the reverse complement.
GAATCCCACCACTGATGCATATGTGCTGATCTGGTTACACCAAGTGTAACTGAGGTCTCTGCTTGCCCTATCAGGACAAAATAAGGAAGCATTTTGCCTTTCTTTCTACTATTTCATTATGGTATTAATACTTTAGTAAAAGCCTTTCTTATATGGAGTGGTCTTTGATGAAGTTTACAAGCTTTAGGTGATTTTTAGAAATTAATTATAGTAAAACTTGAATGGGTTTATTTACAGAACATTTGGTAGTAGCTTCAGTAAATAGAAAATTAATGATAACCACATTGAGTAAATTAAGATCTTTATTTAAAAACTTTCTTTCTTCAACTTTGTAAGCATTACAGTAAGCCATGATTTTTTCTTGCTAGCTGCACTAAAGAAACACTAAATTAATACTGGTTGCTGTGATAATTATAAAGGCAATTGATAGAAAAGAATGATAAGCCTCTACGTGTTTAAATGGAAAGTAACTATCAATTGTAATTTAAAATATAAGTCCCATATAAGTTTAAGAATTTACAAGCTGTATTCAAAATTACTGTGCTTATTCAAGTATTTAAGAACAAATATAGCTACCCATTCATTAAAAGGAAGATATGAAAATAAGACTAGGAGTGAAGAATCACTATTTATTCACGTTATTTACTCAGTAACTGCAGATGTGCAGTAAAGAAAAACACAAGGGACAATTCTTCTGCGAAGGTCTCTGAGTAAAGATCAGCTGGTCATTTCCATCTTGTTTAGGTAGCCAATCAAATGTTAATATGATCACATTCAGGAGTCTCTGATCACCTATCTGAATTTGTCAAGGTTTGCTGGGGCAAAGCTTTCCAAAGTATATGGATCCCTTTGAGTCATCCATAAATGAAGCATTGGCACTTCATGTAGATTTTCTCTCAGCATAATTTATTTATCCAGATTATTATAAAGTGAAACAAATAGATAGTTTCCTTGGAGAAATTCAGATGAATTTAATGTCATAAATAAAAAAAGTAATCTTTGCTTGAACAAAGCTACTGTCAGCTTTGGAAGCCATTCTGAGATTCGATGCTTTCACAAGCCTGAGAAAGTGGGAGGGGTGGATTGAATTGAGTAGTTCTAAATAGACAAAATAAAATTATTTTGTTGGTTCATTGAGTATGGCGCAGGATGAAATAAGGATCTTACTTTTGGATGGATTGTGATTGGGCCACGTGATGCGATGACAGCCAAGGGAGGTGGATTTGTAGTTTGGGAAATTGTAGGAAGCCCAGAAACTTTTAGATTTGGGATTCCACCGATGTGCCAGTTTATTATCCTAATAAAGATACTTTTGAGATATATTTGTCTCAGAATTATTGATTGGAATGGAGGTTTGCTGGAACACTGACAGGTGTTCCATACTCAGGAAAAAAAGTCTAAACACCTTTGAACTGATTCCGATTTTGTTTTACAGCTTTAATTTGTTTTAATGATTTACCCTGTTATTATATTGTTCTTTCAAATCAGGGTTCTAGATGTTTGGTTTCTTGTACAATTTGTATAACCACTCCACTTGTAAAATGTGACTTTGCCAAGCTAACATACGTTTATAAACAAAGCAAAATAACAAAAAAAACCTACAACCACTTATCATAAAATGGCATAAGGGCTAAAAACATATATTCAAAATCCTATTTTCACATCTAGAGGAAAAATACTATTTTGAAGGTTTACTAGAAGCCAAAAGAGTTGGGGACATCTAAATCACAAGGTTATGCAGTCCCAAAGGGCAAGCACAATGACAAGGAAGCCATACCATCTGATTTCTATAGATAATTTTGTTTCATGGAGGGGAGGGATGAACAGAACAGAACAGACATAATTGGAAATAGGTGTTCCCAGAAGCCCTATGCCATGAATAACTGTATAAATGATAACAAACACGTTGAATTGCAGCCCACAAATTAAATGTGTTATATAATTAGTGGAAGATCACTTAAACATGAGCCAGCAGTGTACAGTAGCCACAAAAAAAAACCCTAATGCAATCCTTGGTTGCATAAACAGAAGCATAGAATCAAAATCATGTGAAGTATTAGTACCACTTTATGAAATCTTAATAAGACCATACCTGGAATACTGCATCCAGTTTTAATCACCACATTACAAAAAAGATGTTGAAACTTTGGAAAGAGTACAGAGAATAACAAATAAGATGATTGAGAGCCTGGAGACTGAAACATATGAAGAATGGCTGCAGGATTTGGGTTTGTCTAGTCTAGAGAAAAGAAGGACTAGGAATGATATGATAGCAGTATTCCAGTATTTGAGGGGCTGCCACAAAGAGTGGTCAACTTATTTTCCAAAGCACCAGAACGCAAGATAAAAAAACAATGGATGGAAACTAATCAAGGAAACAGGAAATTAAGGACATTTTTTCTAAAAGTGAGAAGAATTAACCAATGGAACCGCTAACCTTGAGAAGTTGTGAGTGCTTCATTACTGGAGGTCTTTAAGAAGAGATTGGACAGCCATTTGTCTGAAATGGTATAGGATCTCCTGCTGGAGCAGGGAGTTGAACTAGAAGATCTCAACATCCCTTCCAGCTCTATTCTGATTGATTCTGATTAAACTATCTGTACTACTGTATTCTGAACCAATTGTAGCTTCTTCTTCCAGGACTGCCCTATGTACAATGCATTACAGTAATGCAAGAGAGAGGCGTAAGGGATAACTTCACATATTTTTAAGTAGGAGCCATGTGCCAAATTATGCACCAGTTCGGACTGTGGGAAAATAGCCTTGTCCGGAATTACAAATGGAAAGTCTCCAAATCCTGGGGTGCTTAAAGCCCAATTGCTCTGTTTTAGTTGCTTAAACAGAAGTCATGTCCCATCTTCACAGTGACAAGTTCTTCAGGATCAACCTTGGAGCTAGACCTCCTTACTTTGGAAGTGTAGCTTATTTTCAGCAGTGCTGCTTGTCAACATTAAAGAAGTGGGGAATAATCTCCCATCTCTTAAGAGAAGAAGATTTTTAAAATACCAGAACAGAAAAAATGGGATTTTAAGATGAAAAAAAAAACACCCTAACATGCTAAATCATATTTATCAGCAGTAGATCCTTATCAAAATTTTGGTATTAATATTCCTATGCAATTTATTTCATCTTACTGGTGATTGCTTACTCAGAAAATTAATTAAGATTGCTCAAAGTTAGCACCTTTCTAGTTAGCACAATTTCAGAATTGTGTTAATGCATGTCCATTGTGAAAGAGACCTTTAAATGTTTTTCAATATAAGTCTGTCTAATATAAATTTCTTGCATTTCACAAGAAAAAAAAGTTGATATATATGAATTTCAGTTTAATTCTCATAGATACCAGAAAAGAGAAAAGTGACTAAAAATGAAGTTTCAGTTAGAGGATTCTAGAGAATCCAAGGGCAATCATTTTCAACTCCACACAAAAATGGGCCATCTTTGTTTTGAAAAGACACCTATGGGAAGACAAATAAAATTATGCACATATCCGATGTTCGGCCTTAAACAAACTTATTCTCATATTAAAACCTCTACCTATATTAGGTCTGTTTGTGGGATATTGAGCAAAATGTACCCAAACTGATCAATAATATATATTTTATAATTACCAGGGAATTCTGCCTATAATGTGGATATGACTAAGGTTGATAACCTGGTCTATTATTTATTAATCTTACCAAAAATTATTATTTGGAAAGTTGATTGACAAAACCATGATGGCTGGTAAATCCAATATAACAGCCACTTTGGTGTAGTGGTTAATGCTGGCCTTAGAAACCATGAAACTCTTGAGTTCTAGTGTTCAACATCTCTCTCTCCCTCTCCCTCCCTCCATCTGTGTGTGTGTGTGTGTGTGTGTGTGTGTGTGTGTGTGTAAATTGTTATTACTTTTTTAAAAAGGAAGATAAAAACTAACACAAACTAAGGAAAGAAAGCTAAAAGTGCAAGAGAGACAAGTATAAAAACCAGAAAAGAAAAAGATAAGGAAGTAGCTTCTGATCTTCTTTATAGCAATTATAAGTACAATTATAGATTTTCCTCTTACTCTATGGTTACAACTTAACTCTCATTTTTGTAATATTAGCCTATCTAATTATCAAAACTATAAATCATACATTCATTTTTCCTGTTTTACGCAAAATAGTCTATAAAAGGTTTCAATTCAGCAATAAATATATGTTATGTTTTGTCTTGGATCTAAGAAGTCAATTTAGCCATCTCTCCAAATTTTAGAGTTTTGTTAGAACTCTATTAACAATTATTTGCATTTTTAATGAAGTGTCTATTAATCTCATCCACTTTATCATACTTGCAAAATTCTGTCAATATAGCTTTACAATAAACTAGAATTAGTTTATCTGATTATCTGATTCCAATCTAGTTTACCCAGGGAGACTAACATCATCTATTTTCTCTAGAGAGATGTCACTTCCTTTGTGCAAATTAATATAATGTTGATAAAATGCTTTTTATATGGCCTCATTGTCCACTTATGCAATATCTCACTCTTGTAATTCCAATATCATTTTCTTCTCATAATTTATATCTAACCACTTCCATGGTTTATATGCAAACTTAATTGTTTCTGTTTTAGGTAATTCAAGCTTATTTCCATTTATCTTACTATTAATATAATTAATTGTCATTGTAAAAGTTTAAATTATCAATAAATATTTATCTTATCTAGAAATGTCTTTAATTCTTCTTCTTTCCTGTATTTCATCCAAAGTAGCTTGGGTTTTCTCTTGACGTTTTTAAAAAAAATCATTATTGTATTTTATAAAATGATGTCTAATAAAAGCTTTACTTGCATCGCAAAAAACATTTAAAACAATTTACATAAAAATTGTTTTAACATTATTTTTTATTTCTTTTTTCAATTCTCCACTATTGTTTCTTTCTGTACAAACATTTTGTTTAATTTCCATCTAAAATAACTATACTTTCTTTTATAAACCAAGCACATTTGAAAAAGACTTTCTAAAACCTTATACTAAGCTAAACCACCAAATGCTAGAGAATTCCTGAAGCTTGGTATTCAGACAAATTACTCATCAATATACACATATATAATGTAAGCATATTCATACACCATTCAGAGAAACATAAGAACTAAGAAAGAAACTGGAAGACCAAAACATATGGTCTCCAGAAGTCAACACCCAGATAAGCAGGTATTAATACCAGACAAACAAGCAAGCAGAAACTAATATCCTAATCAAGGAACTGCCAAGAAGAAAACACATGGCAAATATTGTATATAAACAGATAATAGATTTTATGCTTTCAGTTACTGATGATGTTACCTAGATGGATAATGAAATATCTACAAGCAAACAACCAAGTTCAGAAAGCATCAAGGATTCCACAGTCCAACACTGAACCGCATATTTCTTCTATTGGAAACAATAATAATTGAAGACCAAAAAGCTTTATAACAGAGATGCAAAAAGCACAGACTAGAAACTACATATGGCCCAACATCATTCTTGTTAAGACCTAGATGAGAATAACTTTTGTAATTGTATGCTTTAAGCTTTAAAGAACATATATTATTCATTTTATCTCCAGAAGGGTCGTGACATAGTCAATTTTTGGAATGTACAGTTTGATATGATACACAAAGTCTGACTTGGCACTCAAGCTAATATAAAGAAGTAAATTTTATGAGATATGACTAGGGATTCATTTGGAGCTGGTTTTCTACTAAAGCCTACCATGCTATGTATTTATATTGTCTTGCATTCTGATACATTAAACAACTCAATAAGCTTGGTAATTCTGAAAAATATTATTATAAAAACCCAGTCTAGCTCAATATCATGGAAAAAGAAAAATAAGAAATCCAAGAAAAAACAAGCAAAGAACTCTCTGATAAACTGAAAGACTAAAAAGTTGACAAAAATTTGAAAGAGGGGCACATAATTAAGTCAGAATACCATCTAATAGTCTGAGCTTACAAAGATGAAGTCAGAAAAGCTAAAGCTCAGAATGAAGTAAGACTTGCAACAAATGTAAAAAATAAGTTTAAACAATTTTTAACATAAAAACAAGAAAAAAGTAAAAAAATAATTCCACTAATGAGAGAAAATGACTGGGAAGTAACAAACAGTAGAGAAAAAGCAAAGCTGCTTAATTCATTCTTTGCATTTGTCTTCATGCAAAATAATAATACAGCCAACCACCAAAAACATAATTGTAAAAGACACACTAGGGATACAGATTAACATAAGCAAAAGTACATAAGAGAACACCTTTCCATTCTAGATGAATTCAAATCACTGGGACCTGATGGATTACATCCCAGAATTCTGAAGGAGCTGGCAGATGTGATTTCCAAACCATTGAGACATATCTTTCATAGATCCTGGGAACTACTAGAAGACTGGAAAAGAGCTGATGTGGTTCCCATCTTCAAAAAAAATGGGGGTGGGAAACCTGATCCAGAAAACTACAGACCAATCAGTCTGACATCAATACCTGGAAAGATTCTGGAAAAGATAATCAAGCAATAGATATGCAAACACCTAGAAACAAGCAAAGTTATAACCAGATCCCAGCATGGATTTGTCAAAAACAGATCATGCCAAACAAATATTATTTCTTTTTGACAAAGTGACTAAATTAGTGGAACAGCGAAACACCGTGGACAAATCAAACTGGATTTCATTAAGGCATTTGATAAAGTAGACCACAACTTACCACTTGGTAAGCTAAAAAATATGGGATAGCATTATCACCAGATCTGTAACTGGCTGAAAAAGCACACTCAGCATATAGTCCTTAATGGAACTTCTTCTACATGGAGTGTAAGCAATGCAGTGCCCCAATGCTCAGTTTTAGGCCCAGTACAGTTCAACATCTTCATAGGCAACATCTTGATCAGTACTGCCTGTGCTTTGATCTAAGCAAAGTACACAAAATTGTCTGCTACAACGTCTTGCCTATCAATTACTTGTTCAGCTTCAACCACAATAATAAATGGGCAAACAATCGATACAAACTCAAGGTAAACTGCTTCAAACTCGATTGCAGAAAATATGACTTCAGCAACAGAGTGGTCAATGCCTGGAATACTCTACCCAATTCCATTGTTACAGCCTCAAAACCTCACAGTTTCAATCTCAAACTGTCTAGTATGGACCTCAGCCCATTCTTAAGAGGTCTTTAAAGGGGGCATGCATAAGCACACCAGCATGCCTACCATCTCTGTCTTACTGTCCCCATTTATCTGTTTTTACTTTCTTTGTTCATGTTTATGTTCATACCTATACTTGTTGTCTTGTACATGTCTGACAAACAAATAAAACAAACAAATAAATAAAATAATCAATTTACATGAGGGAGTTAGAAGGGGAACTCATCAAATTTGCAGATGACACCAAGCTGGCAGGAATAGCCAACACCCCAGAAGATAAGCTCAAGATGAATCTTGACAGACCTGTCCTATCTTTAAAAAAAATGAAATTCAGTGTAAAGTCAGGTTTTACACTTAGGCAAGAAAAAAATAAATGAACTGGTAAATAAAAGAACTGAACATGAAAAGTGAAACCTGGTTCAATAACAGTAACTGTGAAAGGGATCTTGGAGTCCTAGTGGACAATCACTTAAATATGAGCGAGCAATGTGCAGCAGCAGCCAAAAAAGCCAATACAATCTTAGGCTGCATTAACAGAGGGATAAAATCAATTTCACTTAAGTATGAGTACCACTTTATAAAGCCTTGGTAAGATCACACTTAGAATCCAGTTTTTGTTATCATATTATTAAAAAGGTACTGAAACTCTAGAAAGAGTGGTTGGCATTGCGGTGGGAACAGCTGGAAAATAGCAGAGCTCCGCTGAGCTCTGTGAAAACCAGCTGTGAAAACCAGTAGGAGACCCTGCAGGGTCCTAGCAGCCCTGGAGAGGTGGTGAAGAAAGGAGAGTTGCTTCATTGACCATGAAGTAAATTGCAATTTCCTCATTAGGTCCAAAGAAAGCTCCCCTGAACAGCAGCAGGGCTGATGGTCATTTTGGCAAGTTACAAACTGTGACAACCGGGACATTCAGATTTGTGCTGGACCAGTGTGAGGACACAGCATTGAAACTGGGCGAGACAATTTCTAACTTTTATGCTAGAGATCTAACCCAAGTTTAAAAATTCCAAAAATAATGTCCAGGTAGTAAGAAAGCAGTGACTGGATACAGGGAGAAAGATTAAAGACCCAAAGGTGAAAGAAACGTTAATGGAAGCTTTAAAACATGGAAAGCTTGGAAAAGATTCATCCATTTCTTGAAAAGTGATTATTGGGAACAACTGCCTTTTTATTTTTAATCCCCCTCAATCTGTTTGACAATCAACTGTTTGATGCTGTCTAATGCTGGAATTGGGAGTAGGGGAGCCATCTACTGGAGGAAAAAGAGCATTACAGATGGGAACCTTAGTGAAAGTAACAATTGTTTAACCCAAATAAACGAAAGAAGAGAAAGTAAACAACATCCAGAAGGCCATCTGACCTTGATTCTATTCTGGTAAGCAACTTAGATGTTTGGAAACATTTAGTGAGCTCTCTGAAAATCTCTAAGACAAATTGAAGTGCAAGTAAATATTAAAACTGCTTATTGAATAGTGGACTGGAAAGACTGGAGAAATTTGCCAGGCCATATTGAATAAGAATTATCTAAGCTACCTGATAGAACATCCTACAAGATCAAAAAAAGGGAAGGTGATACAAGAAAAGAAGAAAAACTAAATAAGACTTTAAAATTTGGAGAATTGGGAAGAAGCAAATTTGAAAATCACTAAATAACTTTTAAGAACTATAAACTTAGGAGACTTGGAGGTATAATTCTGGGATTTATTAAATTTTAGTAATTTTAGAGTTTTCAGATATTGGGATAATGGAGCCCTAGGGGGTATATGGAGTAAATTTTAATATACTAAATTATTGCAAAATAACTCAACAGGGGACAATAGAGATATATGAAGAAAGGTTATCAATGCTTAAAAGTTTATATGAAACAGTGATAAAGAAGTGTAGAAGACCCTCAACAAGAGGGAGGGGAATGACTATAATACTCAGAAAACAGATGAAAAGCCAGAAGGAGTGTGGGAGGAAACAAAACAAAACAAATTGCAAGAAGATGAAAACACTTAAGAGATAAGACTAATAAGTAGGAATCAAATAGATAATTCTTTAAGAATTTACAATAGAAAGGGGGATGGGAAGTCTCCCCAAAATAATGAAAGAACTATGGATGGGTGCTCAAATTATGCTGCAAAAGGAGACAAGGGGTAAGCCAGAGGAAATATTTAGTTGAATTAAAATGGTAGAAAGAGAAATAAAGTCCCAAGAGAGAAATATAAAAGAGGGACCAAAGAGTCAATAAATGATGAAGTCTCAAAAGTGTAAGAGATAATGGATAGAAATAAAATAACTCTCAATATGGTGAATGTATTAGAAATTTAAAAAGTAGAAAATATAAATTGGAAAAATCATATATAGATAGATAATAGAATTTACTATAATCATAAGCAATTAAGGTTAGAAGGTAGATGCAGTAACCTAACTGTATTATTATTATTAACGATGTATAAAAATATATTGAAACTTATTTTAGGGGATTGGAGCTACAATCCCAGGATTGATTAAATTTGGTTAATTATTGGTCCTATTGGTGTTTTTAAACAATTAGGATATTGGATTTATAGTGGAATATTGAGTAATTTTAAAAATATTAAAATACTAGTGATTTAACAGGGGATAACAAACATACTGCATGAAGAAATGTTATTGAAGCTTATAAGTACAATGTGCAGGTTAAGGTCAGAAGTTGGAAGACTAGGATTATGATACCGAATTTTACAGTATTATTATTGCTAGCATTGTGTAAAAAAATATATCAACTCAGTCAATACACTGTCTCCAAAATATGTTAAAAGAAAATTACAAATAAACATATATATATAAAGAGTGCAGAAAAGAGGAACAAAGATGATTAGAGAGCTGGAGGCTAAAACGTATGAAGAATGGTTGCAGAAATAGGTTATGTCTAGCCCGGTGAAAAGAAGGACTAGAGGTAACATGATGGCGGTGTTCTAACATTTCAGAGACTGCCAAAAGGAAGAGGGTGTGTGTGTCAATCTACTCTCCAAAGCACCAGAATGCACAACAAGAAACAATGGATATAAATTAATTAAAGAGAGAACTAAGGAGAAACAGTGGAACAACTGGCCTTTAGAAGTTGTGAGTGCTCCATCATGGGAGGCTTTTTAGCAAGATACTGGACATTTGTCTAGATTAGTATAGGGTGTCCTGTTCAAGTAAATGTGTCATGGCTCCATCAGAGCCTGAGTCCATGAAGGAGGATGAGCCAGATGGAGGTCGAGAATGTGGTTTCGTTGACTCCAGAGGAATGTGGAGAGGAGCAGGATGAGGCAGCCCTGGATCCCTCAAGCCTGGGATGGCTTGCCACCAGGGAATGGGGGCAGGTTGACCGAGAGAGGGATGAAGAGAGGGTAGGCAGTAGAGAGGAGGAGTGATGGAGCTCAGGCCATGAGGAAAGATCACCCCATCCTGATCCTCAAGCACAGAGAGTGGAGAAAAGGCAGGAATAGTGTAGGTCAATCTGACAACTCAGGAGGAGAGCACCCCGCCCCTCTTCACAAGACACACATGGGGACCAAGATTTAAGGAGATGCCATGGGGGAGGGGCACTTGACAGGAGCAAGTACTGAATTCGTGGAGTTTCTTGTGCCATTGCTAACATCTGGAGTTTGCTGGACTCCTTGCCTTGTTTGCTCCCTTGTTCCTTGGCCTCTTTGGACTCCTTGCCTTGTTGCTGCCTTTTTTCCTTTACCTTGCTGGACTTCTTGCTTTAAAACCATCATGCTAACAGCATTTTGCTGGACTACTCACAGCCAGAGGCTGTTGGAAATGTGTGTGTGAGAACTTTGCTTCAAGATTTGTCATAAATGTGAGAGTGTTTGGGGAAAGTTGGAACAATAAAGGGGAGTTTGAACTATCAGCTGGCTGTGTTGCCTCCATGCCTTGCTCTGGGTCATCACAAAGGAATTGGACTAGAAGACCTCCAATGTCCCTCTCAATTTGGTTTATCTATTTAGATTACTTGAGTTTTAGTAATTACCTTCAATTTCTTACATTCAATTTTCTTAGGCAATCTGAAATTTACTTTGAAACCCATTTGCTTTTCTTTTCTTTTTTTGTTTTCTTTTCTAGTTCTCATCATATTGATTCTATTAGAGGTAATGAAGAGGAAGATTTGCCATTCACTGCTAATGATATGTTGGTGCGACAGTGATGAATACACTCAAATGTGTTTAAAATATGACACCTCTTAGGCTCGAAATATGTTGGTAACCACAGGGGCAACATCTTGTAATGTGACCTGGGATCCAGTTATTCTATTCAGTTTACTCTTTTTTAGCTTCTTCATAAGGTGTGTGAAGAAATAAATCCAGGAAATAAGTCTATTTGGGTAATTGGTTTGTAGTGGATTTATATTCAGTGTCTTCATGGAGTAGGATATGCATATGACTTCTTTTGAAGAGGCCTTTCCTCAATCCAGATATATTGGACAACTACTGCCCTGTCTCCAACCTTCTTTTGGGCCCCAAAATAAGCTCTAGGACTTATTTTCAGGAGAGATGTCTTATTTTATTTTCCATATATGGGAGGCCCACTTCTGCTTGCTCAGGGAGGGGCAGGAGGCTGTGCAGCATGCCAGTGCACTGTCACAAAGCAGGAGGGTGGAGCTGCCTCACGCGCGCTGCATCAGCTTACCTCAGGGCCCCTGTAGCTGTGCCATCCACACCCCAACACCTGCCTCACCTCGTGGCCATGGCACCAGCAAATAGCTTGGCCTCCTGCTCCATTATGACCATGAGTAAGCATAAGTGGCTATATGGGCTCCTGCTCCACATGGGTGCTGCTGCTGTGTTGGGGCATGGATGGCCTGGCTGAAGGGGCTTTGAGGTAAGCCGGTGCAGGGCACAGGGGGTAGGATCACCACCATCTCACTTCACCTCACAGCCATGGCATCATGAGCAACCAGACAGAGTGAGCAAGCAGGCAACTGTGCAAGTCTTAAATAGGGCTTATTTTGATGGTAGGGCATGCTAGGGCTATTTTCAGGATAGGCCTTATTTTGGGGGGAATGGGGTATTTTTAGGAAAAGTTCTTTAGAAAACAGGGCTATTTCATCCACAAAGTACTTTAGAAGAAGTATATTCTCTGGATACTTTTGGCAAGAAATCTAGGCATGAAATAAAACACATTAAGCTTCTGTAAATAAGTAGGACCTAGATAATGGAACATCTAAAGATCTCTTTCTTAGCAATATTCAAAATTGTGGATCCTGATATCCTTGTAGACTTCTAGAGAAGGTTATGAGTAGGAAGCAGTGCCCTGAAAGCTAGATCAGAGCAGGATATTCAAGCCTTTGTGGACAAATTCACAGCAGTATGCGACAACTTCAGCCTCCTCATCAACATAATGTGATGCATCAGCCAGTTCTGAAAGCTCCGAAAACCCAACACCAACAGCCCACCATTACAGTTAGGGGACAAGCTGCAAGCAGTGGACTAATTTACATACTTGGCAGCACCCTCTCCCATCCAGTGACAATTGAAACTGAGGTCAATTGAAGAATTGTCAAGGCAAGCTCTGCATTTGGCAGACTACTAGCCAACATGTAGGACCACTGTGGAATTAAGCCTTGCTACAAAGCTAACAGTTTCCCAAGCAGTAGTACTAACTACCCTGATGTATGCCAGTGAAACTTGGACTGTGTACAGGAGGCACGTAGGCAACTGAATCACTTCCACATGACCTGCCTCTGTAGAATTTAAGGATCAGTGACAGGACAAGGTGCCAGACAGAGAAGTTCTCTCCAGAGCAGGCCTGCCATCAGTTCACACCCAGCTGATGAAAGTCCAGACACGCTGGGCAGGCCATGTTGCAAGGATGCCAGATCCTAAACAGTTCTTCTATGGTGAGCTGTTTCAAGGAAAGTGATTGCATGGGAGACAAAGGAAGTGATAACAAAGACACATTGAAAGCCTCCTTCAAGTCCCTGGATATTGACACCACCTCCTGGGAAACCCTGGCACAAGATGGATTGACATGGCGCATACTGATCCACCAAGGCTGCCAGAGATCTGAGGACAGAAAAACAGCCATAGCACATCTCCATCTGGCCTTCTACACACTGGGAAGAGGTTTGACCAATATCTGAAAGCTGCAACATGCATGGAACAAAACAGACTGAACTCAAACAGATGGGAGTTACCGTTTTCAAGGAACTATATGGCTGTTTGGCTGTTCCAGATGCCACATGTTGGAGGTTGTACCATATGTCATATGTTGGATGTGGCATCAATTCATTTGAAGAAGCAGGTTTATAACTTGGGAATCAAACTACTTTTTATTTATACAATTAATACTAGTGTTTATTGGCATTTTTCAGCCACTCCACTTTAAATGGATTCTGGATAGCGAACAATTAAATAACATAATTAAAATGAACAATTCATACAATAAAATTCTAGTATGTTACTATATGTAGCATGTTATTGCAAATGAAACCATATTGAAAATTTGATATCATAGGTGTCACCAAAGTTTAAGGTAAATCTCAAATTTTTGTATACCATGGTATTCCCTCTAGGAATATTAGATATTAATAAAATCTTCAAACTGTAGTAGGTGGCTATCATCAATGTGGCCTGTCTGTCATATAGCCTTTGGGGAAGAAGATCTTTCATCTCATCTAATAAATTACCATATTTCTATGTATGAGTGTTACATTTCACTTATTAAACTCTGCTGCTGTCTACATCATATCTATTTAATTCAAGAAATTTGACTCAAGGTCTGATGTGAGAAATTCATGTTGATTAAAAATGATGAAGTTGATTTTTATATCATTATTTCTCTCTCCTCCTGGATATTTATACTTTAATGATAGTGCTATATAAATCAGAACATACTTTTCAACATGAGCAGGAATTGTTTCCTATACCACTGCCCAGAATTAGAATTAATTCTCCATTGGATTAAAGATGTATTGCTGGATTAGAGTCTTACTGATGACAACACAATATATCCTCTGAAAGATTTAAATTCAAAGAAGTTTAATTAATTATAGCCAATGTTGTTACTATATAATCTAAATTTAGTACTTACAGCATCAGAATAGTATTATCAATGAAGAACTGAAATTTGTCCTGAAAATTTTTTTTGAATTTGAAAAAATATATCTCACACTGATGTTCATTTTGGAGTTGTTTATGTCTTTAAATTTTCTCCATTGAAATATGTAAAAAGTGTTTTCAATTGAATCATGTTTCACCCTCAATAATAATATTTACAAGTCACTTTAGAAACAGAACCAGGCAGTCCCTCCCATGTCAAGTAATTTAAGTTATATTTAGCTGCACTGTAGATACATTGTCCATCATATTAACTGTAATGCAGCATTCAATTCTTCAGAATCAAGCTTCTTTGAATAGTTCTACATAACTAAATGTGGGTATGTTCCTTTAATGGACATATGCAAGTAAATCTGACTTGGTGTGTAGCATTTATTTTTTCCTTTTGTAGTAAAGAAAATGCATGAATATTAACTATATAGATTATGCTTCACTAGTTTGCCAAATCCTGTAAAATTTTATCTGTGTGGATTAGCTTCCATTTGGAAATACTTGGGTATAGTTTGTAATTAAATTAAAATTATGAAAATGGAATAAGACTGAAATAAATTGAACAAAGAGATTATTTTATGTGAAAATAAAAGCTAAAGTTTTAATTGAATTTTGCTGTTCCAAAATTAGTAGAAAATACAATTCATTTTTTACAACTGATTTCTGTGTCTTAGGACAGCAATTAACATATTAAAACTCAGAAAAGACTAGGAATGCTGACTTCAATACAATATTCATTGGCAACCCTTCCCCTAAGAAATATAGCATTTTTAATAATGGTAATCATTAATCACAATTTTTCTCAGAAGCAAACATGAAATTAACAATATTATGTGTGCACTGTTATTTATTTATTTAAATAGCTACACCAAAAATATCAAAGTTGATAGCAATATTTATACAAAACATTAAAAATGTTGTGTGTGGATGTGCATGTAAGCTTGTGCATGTGTCCAATTATTCAGACATACATAAACAAGCATATCCATGTGAATACAATTTATCAAAAGGAAGCCATTGCATAGAGATTAACTGAAGCAGCATGTGTGTTCCGAATGAAAGAAAAAATGTCTTTGTAACTCATTAACAAAAACTCTAAGAACAGCTAGAATATTAAACATAGTTGCAAAAAAGCTTAACAAAGATAGGTCTAGATTTAGAATGTGGGTGATATGGACTGGAACTATCCAGGGTCCTGAATATTTGCCATTCTCTTTTCCCCCCCTTCTCCACTGCTGTAATAAACCCATTCATTTAGTGGACAGATATGGACTTCATTCAGATCTCCGACAACAGCTGTCTAGCCAATATAAAACCTAGTTTCTAAGTATTAATCTTTTAAGAGATTTTTAAAAAATAAATAAATCCGCAATTCAAATATGCTCATTTGTCCCTCTCCCATACTCACTATACCATACTTAGAGGCAGTGAAAACCGGAGCTCAGGTGGGCGACGGGAGGTTAACAGAAATGGGGAGGGGACCTAGCTTGGATCATAGTTTCTTTTGTGTATGCCAACGTTTCTAAGCGCACAAAGAGAATAAAGATAATAAGAGACCCCTTACAAATAAATTGTAAAGTTTGATCCAAGCTATTTCATGGATCTCTTTTCCAAGCCACAGCTGGACCCTGAGCTAGAGGCAGAAGGATACTTCTCTTCCTATATCACGAGAAGCTCTCCGCCACTGATAAGGAGATAAGGCTTCCCTGGGCGAGACTTACGTGTGCCGTCAAACCTAGTCGCGATCGTGTCCAAGAAGGTATTTTGAGGTGCCAGTAATCCTTTCATAACAGGCATTTTTCCAGCACGGTGTGAAATTCTCCATCAAAGTTTGCCTGGAAAGAATGGGTCGTCGGAGGAGGGCAGAGGAGGAGGAGGAGGAGCACCGCGGACTTTCCGGCATCGGGAATGGATGCTACTTTCGCTGCTGCTGCTCCTGCCGACTTTAATCAAGCCGAGAAAGCGCCCGGTTTAGCAACGCTGCGAACACGCTTGCGCGCGCGCTCAAACTGGCCACCGCCCCCTAACTCGGCCCCGCTTTGCCCTGAGTACCTTGGAATCAGACGCTTCGGGCGGTATCTGGAGAAAGCACGCGTCCTGCATTGCCGGGATATTCACTGTAACCAGAGAAAGAAATGCGTTTTGGCGGGGTGGGGTGGTGGGGGAATGGCGGGCATTAAAAGCCTCTTTGGTTGAGGAGCGAGAGCACTAGAAGAGGGAGCCTGTAAACGAAACATTCTCCCCACCCACCGACCATTCTTTTATTTACATTTATAATAAACAATTCACAATTCAGTGGATAATATATTGTGGGGCCAGAGATATAACTGTATTTAATTAAATTATATAGGAATCTGGAATAGAATAGACAGTCGTTATGCCTTTGTTGATAGTTCCTTTATTGGTTGCCTCTAGACAGATAGTAGAAAACATTGGAAAACAGGAAAGAATTTAAATATTTCCAGATAGTGGCAAATATGCTGGGGGGAAAATCACACTAATAAAAAATCGCCCTCCCCTTGAACAAAAGACTATATAATAGTCACATAGATTTTTCCTTCCTTTTTAATTGTGGAAGAATCATCTTCCATGAAGATCATGGAAAAATATTTTTTCTGCCTGAAGCTCACAATACATTTAAGCACCAGAAAGCAAGACAAGAAACAATGGATGGAAACTAATCAAGGAGAGAAGCAACCTGGAATTAAGAAGAAACTTCCTAATAGTGAGGACTATTAACCAGTGAAACTGCTTGCCTTCAGAAGTTGTAGATGCTTCATCCCTGGAGGTTTTTAAGAAAAGACTGGACAGCTACCTATTTCAAATAGTATAGTGTCTTCTGCTTGAGAAGGGGGTTGGACTAGAAAACCTCCAAGTTCCTGTCCAGCTCTATTCTGATTCTTAATACTATACACCACCTCACCCAAGTTGGTGTTTAGAATCCAAAGACCAGCTATCTTATTTTGATGCCAATGGCATAAAATTCAACCAAAGGCTCTCTTCTCTCCTCTGCCAAAACAATTCAATAATAAATATTTCATTGCATTTTGGATAAATAATATCCAAAACTAAGACTTTAAAAAAAAATGTTTTTTACAAACATGTCATTGTAGGAACAGTGTGGGACCAGAGTCTGACATTTTAAAACAAATATGACAATATTCTTCATATTTAATACAGTTGACAATATTAATACACAATTGTAATTTTTCATTCTTTGATTATTAACCATTTCAATATCTTATCTTTGTGTCAATCTCCATATTCTGAATTTCCCTCTTTTAACTGCAACAAAAATATTATTAATCTTTTTTGTGATGTTTAACAGACAAATAATTCTAATAATAATTCACCAATTTATATTGGGTTATAATCTTGCATTATTTGTCCCCTTTCTGATTTTTAACCATGCCACTATTATATTTAAAAATATCCCCTTTCTAATCACATTGTACAACTTATTTATTACAAATAAATATTTATGTTTGACAAGTTATATAATTCCAATAATAGTACAGTTGTTTTATTAAGTTATAATATTTCATTATTATCTTATTTCAATATGTTATTTCTGTAATTTTATGTTAACCAAGTTCTCTCTTATATCACTCCTTTTCCTATAAATAAAATGTTAATGTTCATATTTATTACAACAATCTTATATAAATTGATTAATCATACACATATTTATGTTAGATTGTATTCTTCAATTATTTAAAACTCAGACTTTAACTGTCTACATACATAGTAGAGCTACTGAGCATATACAGAGTCCATTTTCATTGTTACAAATTATCACCATGTCTACTTTTCTTATTAGTTCATTTATAGTGCTAGGATTCAGACTTTATTCATGCAAATTTATCTATCTCTATCTCTACCTATCTCTGTAAAATTTCATAACTGTTCATCTCCCAGGAACTCTGGGCAGTGTACAGGTAAAATTATGCCTAAATAAGCAAGTAAGTGTATACAAAGTATGAAGCCCTTCTCACAATTTCTTAATTTAATGTATAATTGCACTTGGATTTAATAGTAAAAAAATTTGTTTGTTAAAACCAATGGTAAATGGGATTTTTGGAGCCCCAAACCCCATTTGACTATGAAAAAAATACTGATAACAATTTCAATACTCCTTGTTCAGTCTGAATTTTGTATTCAGTTTGAAATCTGCTAAATCAAGTCTGCTACTCAAGGTTTTACTAAATTTGAAATTTTATTTATGGAAAGAAATCGTATACTCTCTTTGGGGGGGAATAGTTATTTATTAAATTTATATCTCAAATTACACAATGCAATCGAACATCAAAATAGGCACAATAAATGTCAACCAATAACATACTAATACAAATAAATGATAAATAAGAACACATCATATCTTTTGGAGTATCTGTCCATATTCTCCTTAACCTCTCTTAGACTAGGTAGTGAAACTTATTTTGGATTCTTACATACTCATACAGATTCATAAGATAGCTTTGCAGCATTATGAATATTAATTTGGCAATGCGTCCCGCTGAGTTCAGTAAAATTTATTCTCCAAAACATTAGCAAAGAGTTACAGTTTTATGGGTCAATCATATGTATACGCAATAGTATCTAGATTTAATCTCATGGTATGCAAGATTGTGAAGTACATTTGCAATCCTACTCTTATTTCTTTCTATCCTATATCTGTGCTAAAGAGTCTGTGAGACATAAGAGTACACTTAGAAATTGTAAGTACATTAGAGGGCAAATAAAAACATTACATATGCTGCAACAATTAGAGGATGATATATCAGATTAAAAGTAAAAAAAAAAACCTACCATGTTCAAATCACAATTTAGCCATGAAGTTATTTCATAATTTTGGGCTAATCAATTTCATTTAGCCTAAACAATCTAACAGAGTTGCCATAACTGAGATAAATTGAGCATGAACAATGTCATCTCCTTGAGTACATAAAAGGAATAAAGTTACTTGTGTAGGAATTAATGGCAGAATCTGAATAAAATAAGAAGTCCAGCTATGGATGGGAGATTGGTAACTAGAGCTCCAGACAGTTGCTGCCTATGAAGAAACTATGACATAGAAGCCCCTGAAAGGTTTTGAGTACTGAAAGATGAGGGGATAACCATCCTGTTCAAACTAGTCTTCATCTTTAAAAAGGACACTGTTCCCTTTGTTTTCTAATCACATTCATAAATTGCTTATTAATTACTTTTAGGCTGTTGGAAATCTTTGGATTGACAAATCTGAAAACACCAGGTGAGTATGCCTTCAGTCTTTAATGAAAGAAAAAATAAACTACAAACTTAAGAACTTAGAAATTGAAATACAAAACAAGAAGCTAAAAAATTTGCTTTTAGAAATTTACAAACAGATTAAGAATCCAAATAAATTTGAAACAAAATTTTGAAATTAATTATAAAAAATCCTTTCCTTTGCAAAATCAGTTCGTTTTAAACATAAAAAAATTAACCAATTTCAAAATTGGATACTAGAAAGAACTAAATATTTTAATTAAAGAAAAGAATAAATAAACCTAATTAACAGCTATAAATGAAAAATATTATAACATTGGAAATACTGAAGAACAGTTTTGAAAGATGGAATTACATCAACAATAACAGTAAGAATGTTTGCTTTTATAGGTAGACTATTTCCTAAAAATGTTTTTGAAGAAATGGCAGAGGAACAAGTTTTTATCTGACAAGATAGAGATGACATCAAAAGCTAACCTGACATGCTACAAATGACATGGTACAAGTATGACATATAAAAATGTTTAAGTAGGTATACAAGATAAATTGGCTGATACTTTAACAATAAAAAGGGAATTACAAGTACTAAACCAAACAGTGACCTAGATAATTATTTCATATTGGGTTTAGAAAGGGGGTTAAAGCTTGGATAAATCTTATGAGGAAAGGTAAAAAAAGAAATGAAAAGAAAAACAAGTTCTATCACATTATTTGAATATATTTTAAGTTTGTTAGAAGAAAAAGGAACAAATGTAAACTTGGTTTATTTGATCAAGGTTAAAATGTTATTTTTGGCAATCCTTAATGGATTCCTACTAAACTAGCAGTTCAAAAGCATGCAAATGCAAGTAGATAAATAGATTCCACTTCAGCTGGAAAGGTTACTGTATTCTGTGTTTTCATACTATCAATTAACAAAAGGCTCCCTGAATTGAGAATCGGAGATGAGTATCATCTCCTTGAGTCAGTCACAACTGGACAGGGGAAACCTTTAAACATTTAATAAACTTTTCCTGAGACCAGGCTTTAAATGACAAATATTTATGGACTTGTTTATAGATAAGAGATAGGACATGGGATGGAGAGATCACTGATTGTAAATTAAGAGGAGAAAAAGAAATTGAATTGTAGCATTCAAATACGAAACCATTTTTTTGCACTAAAATAAGATTTTCTCTAGATTATTATTATTAATTTACATTCAGACTATAGATAACATAAATTACAATGAATTATTTTTCTAAAAAAAATCAAAGTATTTAACATATTAAACAAAGCACAAAAGCACAGAAAGAAATCTTGGGCTGTGAAAATAATAATGAAAGAACCAAACTAAAGTGAGCTGACCTTATTATTCTCTTCATATCTACTTAAACATAAATCTAATTGGAATTAATTTATAGGTAAATAATTGTGGGATTGCCCACAAAAATAAACAATTTTAAAAATTCTGATTTTGACATCTTTTTTCAATGGAAGGTCTGGCTGGGGGTAATTACTGTTTTAATTAAGAAACATGAAGATCAAAATCAGTTTATTACAAGAGAATGTAAAGAAACCACGGGAATTAAAGCAAGCAGTAGAATGTGCTGATAAAAAAATCGGTATCTTTTCCAAGCAGAAGTTGCAGCTTCATTAATAGTTACTTTAAAAAAAAATTCCAGGTAAAATTTAGAAAACAGTTATCATAAAGCTTTCATCAGTAGTTTATCATTTAATATACAATAAAGGAGAATATTTGTAGCTGAGGATTAAAATGAGAGGTCCCTGGTGCTCTCTGAGGTTTCTTGTTTTCTTGCAGACATTTCATTACCCTTGCTAGGTAACATAATCAGTGCTAGTAAGGATTTCTATTTGCTGACAGGCAGGTGTCTTGCCTGTCTGTCTGGGGGTCGTCTTAGGGATTCTTTGGTTAGGCTGTTTACTAATGGCTCTTTGGCAGTTTCTTAATTGGTGTATTGTTTAGTTGATTGTTGGTCTGAGGTTGATCTTGGAGTTACTCTATGCTGATCTAAGTGCTGATTATCATATTTTTCAGACTATAAGACTCTCTGAAGTATAGGATGCATCTAGCTTTTGGGAAGGAAAACAAGAAAAAAAATCTGCCTCTGCCTCCCAGCAATTTGCCTCCTTGCAAGCAAACAGCCTGGTGAGCTTCAGCACAGCCTGATTTAGCACAAGCTGCTGATTGTTGGTTGTATCTCCTCCTGGGGATCAGCTGTTTCAGGCTGCAGGATCGCCATTGCCTATTGCCACGTCCGCCTGCCTCATTTTCGGTCTCTGCGCATGAAGAGGGCTGTGACATCAAATGAGACCATGATTTCATCCTTATCTATAATCACATCCCTGATTGTTTGAAGACAATTTAATTGCCCTTTAATAATCATATATTTCCCCTTTTTAAACATCAAAAATATAGATTGAAGAGAAAACTGTAAAGCAGATCACACCCCACTGCTTACTTCCTTTTTCTTTTGATTTTTTTACATTCTGCCTATAACTGGGGCTTCCTGTACATTTATAGGATTTGATACAACAATTCAATACAAAGGAATTTTTTATCCTTGTATTAAGCAACATAATAATATAGGCAGAGAAAATAGTTTTGTTTTCCTTGGGCCACTTGGCAAGCATGACTAATTTTGCTGTACACAGTCAAGTTGCTCCCTCTTCTTCAACAATATAGCTCTTAAAAGCTCTTTACTTTTCAAACTGCAAAGTGAGAGCAATTTTCTTTCTGAATTCAGGTCTTCAGTCTAAAGTGCTTCTAAACATGCACTTTTGTGGATTATGCTATGAACTTTAGATGCATGCACTATTCTATTCCTACCTGTTTTCCAATTTAGAATTAAAAGGGTTTTTATAGAAATTGGCAATAAATTTATCTTGGTCAAGCAGAGAAAGGGTTTTTTCTGGTAAAATCTTTGACCTTTGATCTTCACCTCCACTGAAAGCCTTTTGGGTAGAAATTTTTTGGTCTCCTATAACTGGTCATTTTATAACTTTAACTTTTGACAGAAAGCCGGTTTGATCAGAGAACCATGTGGGCAGGAGTGCAGAAAATATGAGACAAGAGTTCTGATCTTGTCTTAGACACAAAGTCAGCTGGGTGACTTTGAGCCAGGCATGCTCTCAGCCCTAAAAAACCAGGCAAAGCCAAACCAATTCTGAAAAATCTTGCCAAGAAAACTTCAGGTAGTATATGTCAACTGTCCAATTAGCTGTCCACTCTCAGGAGAATTGAATTCCCAAAACTAAAACTTTATTGGATACATAGTATTGAAAAAATGAAACAAGCTCTAGTTTCCCATACTTTCTCCTTCTCCCTGTTGATCACAGGGAGTCTTTTTTATGAGAATGATCCAACTCTTTCTTGAACACCTGCAGCATATCCACGCTCTCCCGATTTCTGTATACATTCTCCACATTCCATCTTCTTCTCCCCAGTTCATTGGCAAGTTGAAAAGCATTAAGTTTGAAAGAGGCAAACAGTATCTTGACAGTATCCCAGACTAGAAGGCAGGTACACGCATAAAAATGACACATTATTCTCTTAGAATTGGCATACAGGTTGAGGCTCCTCCTAAACTACAGTTTCTGTGGCCATGGGCAGGGGACCTTTGCATAAGTTTGTCTTATGCGCCAGTTGTCTTAATCACTTCTTGACTGGATTGCTGCAAAGCACTGTCTTGAAAAACATGGAAGCTTCAACTAATTCAAAATGCAGCATTGCATGAAGTTTGTGGCACTCTACAGTTTTCCGTTGAGCTGTGGTGGTTTTCAATATTTCCAGGCTGCAATTCAAAATGCTGGTTATCTCTTTTAAATCCCACATAGCATGGGTCCAGGCTACTTGTAGGACTACTTATTCCAAAAGGTTTCTGCTCACCTCACCAAATCTTATATGGTGAACGTTCTGCCCTCTGTTAAGCATTATCACCCAGCAGGACTGAGCAGTTGTGCCTTCTTTGCTGTAAGTTTTTTTCACTCTCCTAAGGAAAGGATCCCTCTTCAGACAATTAAGTCCCAGCTTTTCCACAGGCATTAGGACTTCAATGTTAGAGAAACACAAAATATGTTTTGCAGTGTGAGTTTGTTATATGACAACTTGTTCTGGATTATTTTTCACTAAATCTTTGCTCAGTTATGTGTGCTTTCTTAATTTAGTTTTTTTGTTTGTGTGTGAACTTGTTGTTAGCCATTCAGCCAAATAGTGGTCACATATATTTTCTGAATAAATAAATAAACCCTTTGTTTCCCCAACAGGCAGCAATATATACTCACAAAAATGCCGGGGGAGAGATATTTCAGCCATTCCTGACTTTCTTAGATTATATTTTTCACTCAGTTTAATTCTGTATTCATCTGCCAATATACGCTCATGAATTCCTCTCTCTCTCTCTCTCTCTCTCTCTCTCTCTCTGTGTGTGTGTGTGTGTGTGTGTGTATGTGTATTCATGCCTACACACATACATGAGCACAATATTCAGGCATATATAACATTTATCCATTGAGTTTTGCAACCTAATATTCTCTTTACCAATATAATCTTATCCTAAGACCATGATGGCAAACCTATGGCACGTGTGCCACAAATGGCACATGAAGCCATTTGTGCTGGCACACGAGCTGCTGGCAAACTTACCTCACTGCACATGCACACACCTCACAGCTGATTTTTGGTGGATTTGAGGTCTTTTCGGCCTCCCAAAGGCTTGAGGAAGGCTTCTGCAGGCTTTGCAGGCTGAAAACTAGCCCCATTTTGTCACTTCCATTTTTTTGAAAATACCGGAAGTGACAAAATTGGGCTAGTTTTTGGCCTGCAAAGCCTGCAGAAGCCTTCCTCAAGCATCTGGGAGGCCAAAAAAGGCCTCAAACCGCCCCAAAATCAGCTGTGAAGCACAGTGCAGGTAAGGGGGCTGCGGGGGATGGGTGGGTGGGGATTGCTCGCATTGCCTTCTGGGTGCTGGCAGGCAAGTGTGAGCATATAATTGTGCACACAATTTTTGGCACAGGAGCCCAGAAAGGTTATCCACCACTGTCCTAAGACATTCAGTACAGGGGCATTCACTATAGGATTTGATTTTTTTTTTTTTCAATCAGCCAAGTTTCCTTCTCAACCAGAAACCTCATCCATTAATAGCTGAAGAATGAAGGTAACCAATCTGCTTTTCCTACTCTCCCCAGCAGCTACGAAATTTTTTAATAAATATTATTATTCCCATTTCAGTAGTTAGTTACCTGTAGCGTACTCCTCTGTGTATCTAGTGCAGAATGTGCTTTCCAATTAAAGTTGAAATTAAAAAAAGTGCTTGACTGTTTCATTTTCTTGTCCTTCAAACAAAAAAATGGCATAGCACTCTCAGAAGAGATTGTTCCTGATATAGAGTATAGCTCAGGTTAGATTATGAGATCAAGATTGTTGCTTTTACCAGTATTAAAAATACATGCTTCTTTTCCAGTATATCTATAACCTCTGCGCATTTCTGTAAGTAGAGCCTAACTTGACAAGATATATTAATAGCCCACAATATCCAGGTGATATGCCCCTGTGGGAGATAAGATCACCCAAGAAGACTTAACTATGGATGAAGGAATTTATTCATAGCTACTCCCACCATTGCAGTAAAAAGGAAGAAGCAACCTTCATATCTATATATAAAACATATGCTGTAGCTTGACAAAATAGATCAAAAAGATACATAAAACTGATTATCTTCTAGAACAAGAAAAGCCAATTTTCATGACTGTTGTTCTGAATGGTCAAGAACATTGTGAGTGGGGTAATACTATAATGATGTTACTAGTTAGTGCAGGGAAATTTTTTCAAATAAATGTTTTCTTTAAGGGAGATTTGGGGGATTTAATCATTTTTGATACATTAAGCCAACCAAAGGTACAATTTTCTCTAAATGCATTGTGTATCCATTCTTTTGTAATATAATTTATGTTATTACAAATCTTTGCCTCACCTCTGATTTTTGTGTGCATCAGTCCCAAATTCTCACTCGGGGAAAGAAAGTCCTAAATGAAAAGCAACTGCAGCCAGTTGAAGTCTTAGTGAGGCCACTTTGAGGTCCTACTGCAATTGTCTGGACAAGCTTCTTGTGGACTAAGTCAACAGAGCTGTCTCCTGGACATGCAGGCACGTGCCTAAAATTTTTCTTCTTTTTTTAAAATAAATTTTATTAAGTTTCAAAATTTTAAAAACATAAAATAAAACTTTATACATTGTTATCAACATCAAGACATCTTTTGCATCTCCTCACATTTTTCAGTATATGTATTTACTTATTCGTTTACCATTACATCTTACTCTTACTATACATCAATATCTTTTATCCTTACATCTCAATCTTCTCCATGGTATATTTACATATTTACATATTCCCTCATTCTTTTCCTAATTGCCATTTTATTTTCTAAACCACTCATACCAGGCATCCCAGGCCCTATAATAAATTGAATCTTCTCTGTCTTTTATTTTCATCTTTAGCCTGTCCATCTCTATACAATCTATTATTATTTTTTATAACCATGCCTTCTGGTGGAACCCTTTTTTCCTTCCAGAGTTGTGTGTACAAAATCCTTGCAGCTGTTAATATATGTAACATAATATATCTATCTGTTTTATTTTTGTGTTATTATACCTAATAAAAAAGTTTCCGGATTAAATTCAATTTTCTGATTCGTGACTTCTTCTATCCATTGTCTAACTGTATTCCAATATTTTTTCACTTCCTGGCATGTTCACCAGGTAAGAAAATAAGTGTCTTTTTCTTTTCCACATTTCCAACAATTTGGGTCTGAGTTAAACATTTTTGCCAATTTAGCGGGAAGAAGGTGCCATCTGTAGAACATTTTGTATTGATTTTCCTTGTATGCTGTGGATGTAATTAGTTTGAAATTTGATCCCCATATTCTCTCCCAATTTTCCAGGTCTATATTGTGGCCAACATTTTCACACATACCACCATCGTCTCTTTGACCACCTCCTCTTCCATTTTAAAATCTAGTAGAAAGTTATATATTCATTTTCTTTTCCATTTCTTGTAGAATTTTATCTAATTAATGCTTTTCCATGCAGAACCAAATTGTTCTTTGTCCTTCTGATATCTCACCTGAATTTGCATGTATGGCCACCAATCTATCTTTATATTTTGTTGCTGTAATTCTTGTCTCATTTTTAATCTTCCTTATGTGTCTAATAGGTCTTTGTAATTCCCCCTTTTCCCCCAGATGCATTTCATTTGGGTAGATTTGTGCTTCCATAGTTGACAACCAGTTCGGTATTTTAGTATAATGATTCTTTTTAATCTTGTTCCATTCCGAATTAATGAATCTCTAATCTTGTGTCTCTGAAAATATGTATGCTGTTTACATTTCCCATCCCATAGGAAACTATGCCACCCTCTCTGCAAGTCATGACCTCTGTTGACAATACTGTTCTATTTTCCAGGTTGATCCAATCTTTAATCCATACCATAGCCGCAGCCTGATAATACATTTCCCAGTCAGGGAGTCCAAAGCCACCCCTTTCTCTTTTGTCCTGTAACAATTTCATTTTTATCCTAGCTTTTTTCCCATCCCAAAAATTTTTACTTATTATTCGATCTAATTCTCTAAAAAAGGTTTTATCCAATCTTATTGGTACAGTTTGAAAAAGATATAGCATTTTTGATAGGATAGACATTTTAATTGCCGCAATTTTTCCCAGTAGTGATAGCTGTAATTTCCCCCACATTTCCAATTCTTTTTTTATTTGTATTATTAATTTGTCATAGTTATCTTTTTTGATTGAAGACTATCTTGCTGTTTACCAAATGCCTAAATATTTAACCTTTTTCACACTTTGCATTCCCAATTTTCCTTCTAATTCTTTTTTTTTTTTTTGCTTATCTTTTAAATTTTTACTCAATAATTTTGTTTGTTTTTATTAATATTAAGGCCTGTGACCTTGCCAAATTCCTCTATTTCCTTTATTGATTTTACTCCCGTATCCTCTGGATCTTCCAAAAAAAAAAAAAAAAACCTATATCATCGACAAATGTTGTACCTTATAATGCTCCTTTTTAATTAAAGCCCCTTTGATTTCTACATTTTTCCTAATGTTTTCCAATAAGTTTTCTAAGGTAAGAATAAAGAGAAGGAGTGAGCTGTCTCCTGGACATGCAGGCATATGCCTAAAATTTTTCAATGAGGCTTTGCAAAGCCTTTAGTAGTAGTAGCTGTCTTGTGTTGAGAGGATCAAGAGGCATACAGGAATCTATCATCTCTATACCTTTCTTATTGACCCTCTGATTTTATTTTATTTTTTGCATCTTCTCCCACATCCTCAAGTTCAGCTAAATTCTTGAGTCTTAGAAGGGCTGGGTAGGAATAGAATACGCAGGCAAAAATTATAGTAAGTATTATTAAGCATCTGTACATGGGTTTCATGTTTTTTAAAATGACATATTAATATATAATGTCTATTTTATATCACCTATAAATATGGCCCATATCTTAAAGATTTAGTCTACTGGAGCAAACTAAAGAGATGTTTCTGCATCCATAAAATTCACAATGTGAAAGTGGAGAATTTTCCCTGTGAAACTAAAGTATGTACCAATATTAATTCAGTATTAACTAACTGGGATAGCCTTGCTTCCTTAGAAAATAAAACATATCTTTACTTATTAAAATGCTTGAATACTTTAATCAAAGAGAATAAATCCAATCTCATTATTAAATCTTCTTGATTTATTTGCTGTGGTGGTTGTGAAACTGAAAAAACATTGGAAAACATTTGCAAAACTGATAATATCTGAGAAACATAATTCTCAGCTATACAGAATGGAAAGGTAATATCCTAAATAATTGCTTGTTGTAAAGGGTATTTTCTTAGAGCTGTTGATTGCTTAGTCTAGCTGATTGAATGCTTCCTGAGTAAGCAGAGTCTGTAAAAAGAATATGCAGGGACTTCCGGTTTGGGCTTCTTCAGTAATGGACCAAAATCCGTGATCATGTGCGGTTTCAATCCGTGCTCACCGCCAGAGCTCCCTGAGCTGGCTGGATTCAGGGCCAAGCCACCCCATAGAAGTGGTGAAGAGGAGGGAGACCACCAGCAGGGTCAAGAAGAGCCACATCTCTCCTCCCCAGCTGGCCATTACTCCCTTTCCCGAAGGCAATTGCAGCAGTGGTCAGAAATTGCCACCTCAAAGAAGAACCCAACTGGAAAAGATTGTGCAGGTGGAAGATAAGAAGAGAAAGTTTTGACTGACTGGGTTGAACTGAAAAAGCAACAACATAAGGTACCCTGGTATTTGAACTATAAACAATAACATTGTTCCCAAAGAAGATTTCTGAAGGAGAGAAGGAGAGAGAAGGAAAAAGATTTGGTCTTTTCCCCCCTTTCCTTCCCCCTACTGACAGCTAAGAGACTTAAGTAAGAAATTGAAAAGAAATCTCTTTGACATTAATAGGCATTCAAGCTGAAAATAAAATGTCAAAGGAATATTAAAGATTTTTTGGATATTTAAAAAACTTTTAAAAGAAGGAAAGGAGAGAAAAGGAAAAAAATCAAAAGGGTGGGATCTGGAAAAATGGAGGAGACCACCTGGAAGTAAAAGGAATTAACAGTGAAACCTTAACAAGATTCCTAAAAAATATATTCTTACTGAAACTTTGTAACAAGATAATAGAACCCCAGGAAGAGAAAGTGGAAAGAAGAAACAAGAAGAATCAGCCTTGGATTGCTTGGATTACTTGGATTACTTGGTGATTTTTGGTTATTGGATTTAAATGAGTAAAATCAATTGGGTGGTTGTTTAAAAGTGTTTAAAATGGCATTACTCTTGGAAGAACTGCAAGGTCTTAAAAAAACAGAAAGAAGATGCACAAGAAGGAAGAGGTTTTTTTTGGCTTTGTATTTCAATTTTTAGAAATGGAGATCTTGAACTATGAGAAACAACAAGAAATGCTTGAAGAACAAGAAGGGCGGGACAAAGAAGAAGCCATCTTCAATGATCAAGTAATTCTATTTGTGGGGGGAAAGGAAAGGGGGGAAAGAGAGTGAAATATTTAAGATTTGAAAAAACAACAACAACAAAAAGAATAGTTTGAAAAGCAATTATAATATTAGGAAGAAACAGAAGAGAGGATTACAGAAGAGAGAATTCGAATTAGAGAGACAAGGGGTCAAAATGGGAAGGGAGAAGAAGAGGGGAAAGAAGGAAAGAAAAAGAAGTTATAAAGGACAGAAATAGGATATAGAGAAACAGAGAAAACATACAAGGATTAAAGGTATAAGCCTATTTAGACGACATAGAGATAATGGGTGAAAATTTAATTGAAAGAGAGGAATCTGCAAGGTACATAAGATAGCATTGTTATATTAAAAATAGAAGAATTTAGAAAATATGAAAAAAGTGTGATTAAAGTGATAAATAAAATACTTAATGTAATGTAATGTTTGTTAATAAATAAATGAAATAAAGAGAATGAGAGAATGAAATTAGGAAAGGATGGGAACATTTTAATTGTTATTAATGATTTATAAAAATTTAAGTGAAGAGAAATATGAAAAAATGGAAATATTACAAGTGTTCCTAAGGAAGTATGATATTTAATTGAAAAGAAATGTTAAATATGTTAATTAATGTTAGGATATGTGCAGAGTAACCCTTATATAAAAAGGATATGCACACTGAAACGGTTTATGAGAACAGTTATGAATAAATATACAGCCACACAGAGTTGAACAAGTAGTGTTAATGTTTACTTGAAGAAATAGCACA